>NW_006400287.1:259501-273055 GCF_000299155.1 Elephantulus edwardii
TATGTCAGATGGAGCTTCAGAATCTTTGCCTCCAAGGAGCAGCCTGGTTTCACCCTCTCCAGGAAGAACCTATTTGTTCTCCTCACAGTCCATGATATATTCTATACTCTTCTCCAGCACCACAGCTCAAAGTATGCATAGATCAACAGTAATTGTTTATGTAAAATACAGTGTATATGAATGATCATATAAAACACAATGTATATGAATGTTTGGAAGCAAACCAATTAAAAAAAAAAGAGTTAAAAAAATAGAGGGAATAATGGAGTTGTTAAGAATTTAGTTCTATAAGATTCAATAATCTATGCCCATGGAGACAGCTGTCATGACATCAACTGACATATGAATTGTGCAAATCTGCTGCAAAACATCTCTTTAAAGAAGAGCAGACTGGGGGTCGGGAGGTTGGGCAGGGAGAAAAGTTTAACAGTGGGTGAATAGAAATTCAAAGTCTCTGTAAACTTTGATTAGAATTAATTTTAAAACAGATCTCTTTAAAGTACTAAAAAATTAAAGATACTACTTTGGTGATTAAGGTCGCCTGATTCAAGAAATCCATTATCTTTTCAATTGCTTCATATGCATGCAAAAGTTTGACTATTGAAAAAAAAGAAAACAGGAGGAGAACTATTTTATTTTGGTGAAGAATATACCATAGACTTCTTGTTGTTGTTAGGTGCATCGAGTTGAGTGCGACTTACAGCGACCCTACGAATAAAAGATCTGAACAGTGTCCTGTCCTGCACCATCCTCACACTTCCTGACCCACAAGAGCCCATTACAGCAGCCACTGCGTCAACCCACCTCATTGAGGGTCTTCCTCACCACAACCTACCAAAATAATTTTAAAAATAATTAATCTTAAAATCAAACTGAAACTCCTCTTAGAAGTGAGAATGGCACACTGTCTTGCTTTCTTCAGACACATCATCAGGAAAAGCCAATTGCTAGCAAAGGACATTATATTAGTACAGGTAAAAAAATACTAAGGTCATAGTAAATGTTAGAGAAGTATTCAATGAGATGGACTGACACAACAGTAGCGACAATGAACTCAAACATACCAACATCCAACAGGATAGCTTAGGACCAGGCAGCATTTTGTTCATATATGAGTTCATCATAAGCCATAGTCAACATGAGGGCAACTGATGACAAGCATGTTTCTGAAACAACATTGTCTATTCTAATACTGAAAACCAGGTTCATTGCTATTGAGTCCATTCCAACTCATAGCGCCCCCTTGTGTTACATAGAGACTCCTGCATTTGGTTTTCTTGGCTGTCAAGTGCTATGGAAACGGATTACGAGGGGTTTCTTCCATTGTGCTGTGAGGTGGGTTCTTATCACTAACTTTTAGGTTATTAGGCAAGCACAAACCTTTTGTGCCACTTGGGACCATCTTATGTATGGTTGTTGTTGTGTATCAAGGAGTCAGAAGTGACCCATAGCTGACCCTCCAGTGGGCTTTCAGAGGCAGTTAATCACAAGAGAGAAGATTTCCCATCCTTCTCCCATGGAGCAGCTGGTGGATTCGAACCATGTGCCTTCAGGTTTGCAGCACAGTTTCTTACTACAAGGCCACCAGAGCTCACTATGTGTTACTAAGAATTTATAGCTGTATCTACAGCAAAGAATGCTAAATCTGATATCTATGTGCTCTGTTTATATTATGTTTTTGTTGTCGTTTGTTATCAACTTGGAACTGACACATAGCTGACCCTCCAGTGGGTTTTCAGAGGCAATAAATCACATGGGAGATGATTGCCCATCTTTCTCCTGTGGAGCATCTGATGGATTTGAATCACGTGCTTTTGGGATTGCAGCACAGCTTCTTACCACTAAGCTGTCCAAGCTCCCTTACACTATAGATTCTTCAGTCCAGATCTTTCCTCTGAGCTCTGCGTCATTGGATATTAATACAGCCAATGACCTGTTATATCTCCATATGGATGCTTAAAAGATGTTTTAACTTAAATATTACAGAATTCAATGCACAATTTCCCTAACAAAACCTCTCCAACTCCAATCCTAATAGCTTTGTGAAATGATACCAACACCCATTTAATTTCTCAAGTCAGAAAGTTATGAATTTTATTCCTCTTCACTTCATATCCAATCAACCATCAAATCCTATTAATTGAACCTCTTAAATGTCTCTCGAAAATATCCTCTTCTACTCATTTCCTACACCATTATGCTGACTTAAGCCATCATTATGTCTTGTCTGAAATATTGAAATAATCTTTATATCAATTAGGTGCTAGTTTTAGGAAATCACACTAGCTTTTAAGAAGAAAAGAATTTAATACAAGAAATAAGGAGTTTGAGAAACCTTGGAAGGCTCTAGGGCAGAACAACCAGAATATCACCACAAACCATACCCAAAAGGCGAATTGCTACCCAAGCCACAATCAGGAAGGTAGGAAATCAGGAAGGCATCACTGGAACAGTTAATCTCAAGAGAGCACTACCTTAGATGTAATCCAAAGTCACAAAGCCACTGATGCTGCCCTTTGACACGATGAAGCTGATAATTGCCTCTGGAATGTGACGTAAGAGAAAGTCAGTGACCAGGCCTTTGGGTTAGTAGTGCAATATCCTGTGGACTAGGCCACCTGAACTAATAAAACCCAAACAAATCCATGAGCTCATTGCTGTTAAATTAACAGCTGTCCATTGCAGAGAAGGAGAACTCCAAGTACTGAAGAACAATGACTTCAGTTTGAGGACTAAGGTGTGCCTGATTCAGGCGAAGTTCTTTCCAGTCCCTTGCTATGCATCTGAGAACTGGCCAATGAATAAGGATGACAGAAGAAGAATTGATATATTTGAGTTGTGGTGCTGGAGAAGAATACTGAATATACCACAGACTGCCAAAAAATGAATGGGCATGTATTGGGGAAACTGCAGGCAGAGTATCCCTTAGAGGCAAGGATGGTAAAATGTCATCTCTCATAATTTAGAGATGCTGCTGTGAGAGATTATTCCTTGGAAAAGGATATCATGCTTGGAAAAGCAGAAGGTCAATGAAAGAAAGGAAGACTCCAAGGGGTTCAAGTGTATCAGAGGTGATGAGGATGGCATGCTATAAGACAGGATTCAGATCTGTTGTTTATAGGGTCAATATGAGTTCTACTTGACTAAAGGGCACCTAACGACAACAAGAAATTCAACTTCATATATCTCAGGTCTGTCCCCCACAGTCCCTTTCTGATGCCAGGCAACTCGTTGCTCCCTCCTTTTTCAGAGTGGCGTTTCCCATGTCTTCTCAAGCATATTACTCTCAACTTCATTCCCATCAAAATTACTCATACATGGTACCTCTGTAGCTGACTCTCTTGATTTCTTTCCTGAAAACACTGGAGATAATGTATTCCATAGTAAAGTTTACCTTGGGATCTACTTTTCCTTGAAGGAAGAATAGATTGTAAATAGGATGAGGATGGTGTTTTTGTTGTTAGGTGCGGTCAAGTGGAGTACGACTCATAGTGAGTGCCTCTATGAATGACCAGTCTGAACACTGTCCTATCACGTGCCATCCTTACAATCTCTGTGTCAGCTGACCTGGTTGAGGGTCTTCCTCTCTTTCACTGTCCCTCCACCATCCCAAGCATGACATCTCTCTCCAAGGAATAACTTCTTCCAGAAAAACGCTCAAAGTATGTGAGACAAAGCTTCATCATTTTTGCCTCCAAGAAACATGCTGGCTACACCTTCTCTAAGACATATCTGTTTGTCCTTTTAGCAATCCTTGGGATCTTTGATACTCTTCTTCAACACCACAGCTCAAAGACATCAATTCTTCTTCTGTCATCCTTATTCATTGTCCAGCTCTCAGACAGATAGCAGGTGACTGAAGAGACCACGGCTTGAGTCAGGCACACTTTGGTTAATGTGAATACTCCTCAATAACTTGGAGGGATCTCTGACTACCGATTATCCCAGGGCAATACATCTCCTGATCACCTGAGTGCTTGTACTAAGTGTATTGATTACAGATTCAAGTAAGATGAAGTCTTTGGCAATCTCAATAATGAGAATAGTCAGGTCATATTAAACCAACGCACCTTTTGTCTTTGATGATTCCTGTTCCTAATTATCATGAACTCCTACTTCAAATGCCATGTCTGATAGACTCAGATAACAGATTTTGTACCATGGTGGAAAAATACTCAGATCATAGATTTCCCTTCATGATGTAGCCTTTCCCTTGTGCTATTAAGACTAAATGATTGTATTTGCCATTTTGGGAAATAGGATAAATTCCTTTCAAAGAGTAAGCACCACATGACACTCACCTCTTCTCTCTAGTGAAGTGAGGAGAAGAAAGGAATTCTAAGACAAAGAGTTAAGGCACAGGTCTTTACTTTCTCTTTGAATAAGTGGAATCTTTGGCAGAACTGTTAGAAATACCCTGATAGTTAAGGGAAAGCCAAGAAGACTGACAAGGTGGAGTTGGAAGGCAGCATACTTCATTAAGCATAGCTTAGGGAGATGTTACATATACATTGTCATATCTAATGTGACAGGGGATGATAATGTCACATCTCAGAGACTCTACAGTGTCTTTCTTAGCTCTGCTTGTCTCAGGCCTTTGCAAAACTTGCGAAGTCTCTAGAAAGGAATATATGTTCCTGCAGTGAATGAACAGTTGCTGTAGCATAGACCTGGGTTAGGTGGGGTCCAGAAGGAATGGCAGGCCAGGTGGGGCAGCATCTAAGAAAATAGCAATTCACTCATCAAAGTAGTTCTGCCACCTAGTAGCAGAGTTTGTAGTAAGAGAATAGCATGTATTTTGAGGCCCTGCTTTTCGTGCCAGGAATCTTAGATCCCTCCCACATGCAGAAGAGGGCAGAAGGAAGGTAAAAGCTGGAGGGAAAAAAAAAATAGAAATTATTTTGAATTGACCAAATATTTACTCAGTGGAGATTATTCTAAATTAGAAGAGACTGATTAAATAACAAGAATCAGAGAAATTATTTGACAAATCTGAAGTGTGTCACCCACTTCTTATCCTCTTCCCAGACAATTGACAATAATTAGAGAAGAAAAGAGGGAATATTATTAGCACGCCTGAAAATGGTATTGTTAAATGCAGTGCCGTTGATAAAGATCGATGCTCTTTATCAGACTAAAATGGACTTTGCTTTCTGAGTATGTTAGCCAGTGCTGCTTTAACACAAATACTGTGAGTGGATGGCTTGAAAGCACACTGTTCGGTGCGACTGAATCGGCGGCATGACTCACAGTGAAACCAGGCCCAGCGTGCGCCATCCTCATAGCCTCTTCTGTGCTTAACAGAACTGTTGCAGTCACTGAGTCAATCCATCTAGATGAAGGTCTTTCTCTTTGTTGATGATTCTCTACTTTTACAAAGATGATTTTGTCCTTCTCTGAGGACAGGCTTTTGGACACGTCCAAAGTGTGAGAGACGAAGCAGCAGCATCCTTGCTTCTAAGGAACATTCTAGCTGCAAAAGATTTGTTTGTTCTTTCCTAGTTGACAATGAGTTCAGAATTCCTCATGAAAACCACAGCTCCAAGGCCTCAGTTTTCCTTTACTCTTCCTTAGTCATTGCCCAAGGAACACGAATGTATGGAGCCATTGAAAATCGCATGGCTTGAGTGAGGGCCTTCTCAGCCTTTAGCCTGACGTCCTCGTTCTTAGCACTTTAAAGAAGTCCGCAGAAGCAAGTTCCTCCAGTGCAATAGGTCCTGATATTTTTTTTAACTGCTCTTTCCCTGAGTGTTGATTATGGATTCAAGAAAATGAAATTGCTGACAAATTCAGTCTCTTCTCCAGTTGTTATGATGTTTTTTTGGTCCAGTCATGGATATTTGTGTTTTCTCTCTGTGGAGGTATAATCCAGACTTGAGCTCTTTGAGCTTCATAAGTAAGTACTGCATTAAGTACGTCAGAAGTACTGCAGTTCATTTTCATTTTCTGTGCCCAAGGTAGTGTCATCTGCTTATCGCAGGTTGTTGATGGGTCGCCTCCAACTCTGATGTACATTCTTCTACATATTGTCCAGCTTCTCAGATTATTCGCTCAGTCTTCATGTTAATTAGGTATGGTGAAAGGACACAGCCCTGATACACCTTTCATGACTTTAAACCATGCAGTCTCCCCTTGTTCTGCCTAAATGACCACCTTGTGGTCCTATATAAGTGTAATAAAGTGTTCTGGAGTTCCCATTTGTTTCCATGTTATCCGTAATTTATTAGGATTCTCTCAATTTCATTTCTTTGCATAATAAGTAAAATGTAAAATTTATTTCTGGTATTCTCTACTTTTATCTATGATCCATCTGATATTGGTAACGATAGCCCTAATTCTAAGTCTTATTCTGAATCCAGCTTACAATTCTGGAAGTTCCTTATGGATATACTTCCCTAATTATGTTTGAATACTCTTCAGAAGGATTTTACTTGTGTGTGATATTAGTTATATTGTTTGCTAATGCAGCAGTCTGTTGTATCACTATAAAAAAAATGGACACAAATATGGATCTCTTCCAGTTAACTGTCTAGGTAACTATCTCCCCAATTTCTTGTTATAGGCTCATTTGTCACACTGTGGTGGCTAAAATATTGCTGTGATTCTGGAAGTGATGTCATTAGTATTTCCAATACCAGCAGAGTCACCCATAGTGGATGGGTTTCAACAGAGCTTACAGACAAAGACAGACTAGGAATCAGAACTAGCTATCAAGTTCAGAGATAATCTGCCCTTGGAAATCCAATGAATATCAAGGGCATTGTCACATATAACATTAGAAAATAAGCTCCTCAGGTTACAAGGCATTCGAAATATAACTAGGAAGAGCTTTCGTCTCACAGTAAAATCTACCTTAATGATATGGGTAGAGTAACACTTTCATTTAACAAAGGACCTTATGGTGTTAGAAGTTTTTTTTATTCAAAACAGCTTCCTTTGTCATTGATTGGCTTTGCCATGTGGATGAGGGAGGAGGGGCAGATATGTGAATAGAGCATGTGAGCCTATTCTTACCACATTCAGCAGCAGAACTGGAGAATCTCACTGCCAACACAGAAGGAGCAAGAGAATGCAATGTTTCTTTCAGGGCAAGAGATTCTGCTGCCAGCCAGCTAGACTTACAGGAGCAGTAGATGTAGCAGCCAGCAGCAGTGAACCAGAGACTCGGCATGTGATGGAGCTGACCTTGGGGCTGTTACTCCCCACAGAACCAGAGCTAAGAGCTTCTGCCCAGGCTTGTTGACGGACAAGAGGAACAACCATAAGTGACAGGATTGAGAGCTTTGTAACATGGTCCTAAAGTCACGAAGCTCAAGACTGAGGTTCCTGCAAGCACATTTTGGAAGCTGTCCTGACTGAATGATTGTATCTTGCTGCCAACCTGAATGAAAGTCTTTGTGTCTTCCCTAATATGGTTCTGTATGATCTGTGAGCTATTGCAACATGTTTTGGACCCAGCAGAGCATTAAGATTTGTATTGAGATGAGTAGAAAGCAGTGAATGAGTGTAAGAGACATTTCTGACCTCATTGGTTTTGTGTTGTTGAGGAAAGTTTCCCATCGTAAAGTTGATAGATGTCAGATATGACCATTCCTATGTGGTCCTTACTTTTTTAATAGGCCTTTATATGACGATGTAACACAATCCAAAATGAGAAGAAGCAGTTGCAAACATCCACTGAAATGTGGAATGTACTAAGAGTTAAACTAGGACATTTGGACGTTGTAAAAATATGGAATGGAACACAAAAAGATCAATATCCTAGGTAGTAATGAGTTTAAACTGACTGACATCTTCCATTTCAATCAGATTCTGGTGATTCAATGCAATGTAGTCTACTTTGTTGTTGCACTTATAAGAAAAAAAAAGACATTTCAAGATAGAACTTCATGTGGTGTGTGTCTTTCCCAGTATATGTACACATAACTCCATATTTATACTATTGTTTACAGAACTCAGAGATGATTATTAGGTTTAAGATTCAGATTACATTGATATGACCTCAGTTTGCCTGAACATACATTAGATTTCACTATGAAATGTGATTGTATCTCACTGAATTATACTGTGGTGAGTGATTATAATACTTTAGATATAGGTAATTACATTATACATCCACAGGATGTTGTATCCAATGAATCTAAATTCTTGGAGTCTGATACGAGCAAATTCTGGACTGGCAGAAGCCTTGACTTACTACCCTGGGTTTCTGAAAGACCTTTCAGTTTTATTCTTGTGTGATGGGTAGATATGAACCCACATGGCCAGCTTTACTCAACTAACAAAATTTGAGAGCTATGGAGCCTGGTAACCAAGAGCAGCTAGAGTTGTTCAAGCAGGCCTACCCTTATGAGCCAGGCATACATCATTGGGTAAATCTAGCATTCACATTTTCTCAAAAATGATTCCAAGGGAGATGATGACATCTTTAGGTGACCTAGATGACCTGGTTATTAATGAAAGAGTATGTCTCCTCAGATCTTCAAAACAGTTCCTCCCTGTCGGGAGGGAGGGGAAAAGCCCAAAGGACATTTTGAAATCCATGAGATTATTTCAAGTACCCAACCCCAGAATACAGAAAAGAGGAAGGAAGCAGCCACCTCACACGGCACACAACAGACACACCAAAAACAAAAACAGAAGCAAAAAGGAAGATCTCAAGCCGAAAACGGGAAAGCCTGTCTAAATACAAATTGAGTGAACACGACATTGTGTGTAGAGAAGTAAAGAAAACGGAGGAGCCCAGATATTGGACATATTTTTCTTATAAGAATAGAAATTTATTGACTCATGTTGAAGGCAAGGAGTTCTAATTCAGGGAGTCAATAAAGCTATGTTCTCTCTCTCTGAAGACTTCAGGATAATATCCTCTCTTGTGTCTTTCTACTTCTAGTGAGGGGCTTAGACCTTCATGGGCATATACCTTCACATAGTCATCTTTCCTCTGTCTCTTTTCCCTTTTCAGATTACATGATCAGTTGTTAAGGTGATTCCAACTAATGGTGGCCACAGGATTTGGTTGGGTTTTGTTTTGTTTTATAACAAACATCAATTTGTTGATACCTACCAGGAGGCAGCCATCAGAGCAGAGCAAGGAAAACCCTGCACGGTTCAAAATCAAGAAAGCTGTACACCAGGGATTCATCCTATCTTCATACCTTTTCAGTCTATATGCAGAACAGATTATTTAGGAGTCTGCGCTCTATGAGAAGGAGTGTGGCATCAGGATTGGAGGAAGGCCCTTCAATAACATACGCTAGGCAGGTAACACACCTTGCTTGCTGAAACTGAGGAGAATCTGAGGCATTTGCTGCAGAAGGTCAAGGACTTCAGCCTTCAATATGGATTGAAGCTCAATGTCAAGAAAACAAAGATTCTCACCACTGGGCCAATTGGCACCAGTGAGCTAGATGGTGATGAGATTGAGACTGTTAAGAGCATAAGCTTGCTTGGCTCTACAATTAACAGTCTTGGTACCAGCAGCCAGGAAATCAAAAGATGAATTACACTGGGAAAATTTGCTGTCAGGGGACCACTCCAGAGTACTGGAGAGCAATGATGTCTGTGTAGAGACTAAGGTGCATTTGATCCAGGCCATAGTCTTTGATATTACTTGCTATGCATCAGAAATCTGGACAATGACTAAGGATGATAGAAGAAGAATCAATTCCTTTGAATTATGGCACTGGAGAAGAGTATTGAATATACCATGGACTGCTAAGAGAACAAACGGGTTCATTCTGGAGAAAGCGAAACCAGGTTAGTCCTTGGAGGCAAAGATTTGAAACTGCATCTGACATACTTTAGGCATGCTGCAAGGAGGGACCATCATGTTTGGAAGGATGGAGGACAGCACAAGAGAAGAAGAACCTGGATGAGATGGATTGATCAGTGACTGGGGTAATGGGAGTAGGTGTGTCGACAACAAAATTTGCTCAAGATATAGCAGAGTTCACAGCTGTTGTATATAGAGTTGCTATGAATTGCAGGCTACTCAACAGCACATAACAACAACAAGACCAAGGGCTGTTTGTTGTGTAATCAGAGCAAAGGAACACTGCATGGTTTAAGACCAGCAAAGGTGTGGTGAGTCAGGGTTATATCCTTTCTCTGTAACTATTCAATATGCATGCTGAGCAAATAATTCATGAAGCCAGCCTCTATAAAGTGGAATGTAGCATCAGGATTGGAAGGAGACTCATCAACAACCTGGATTATGCTGATGGCACAACTTTGCTTGCTGAAAGTGAAGAGGACATGAAAAGCCTGCTGCAGAAGATCAAGGCATCAAGAAGACAAAGATCCTCACTGCAGGGCCAACAGTCAACATTATAACAGATGGAGAAAAGGTTGAAGCTTTTAATTATTTAATCCTGCTCAAATCAACAATCAATACCAGTGGTACCTGCAGGCAAGAAATCAGGAGACATATTGTGTTGGGCAAGTCGGCTGTCAGGACCTCTTGCTGAAGAGCAATGATGTCAGTTTGAAGTCTAAGGTATGCGTGTTTCAGACCATAGTCTTCTCAATTAGCTGCTACACATCAGAGAGCTGGACAATGAACAAGGATGACAGAAGAATTGATGCCTTTGAGTTGTAGTGTTGGAGGGGAGTACTGAATCTTTCATGGACTGCCAAAAGAATGAACAGATATGTCCTGGAAAAGACAGAGTGCTCTTTGAAGGCAAGAGAGACGAAGCTTTGTCTTTCATATTTAGCTAGGCGAGGTTAGTCCTTGGAAAGGGATATCATGTTTGGATAGAAGGAGGGCAAGCAAAGGAGAGGAAGACCTGCAACGAGATGGATCGACCCTGTGACTTGAGCTATGGGTTCTAGTGTCTGAGAGGGAGAAGACGGCATGAGATAGGATAAGTTTCAGATTGGCTATTCATAGGGTCGCTATCAGTCATGTTCAACTCAACTCGGAGACACCTAACAATAACACCACCACCAATTTAACAGTTTCTACAAGTGTAATGTAATAATGCCATTAGTTACATTTTCAAGTTATTGAACCCATTCTTACCCTCCTTTTCCAAATTGTTCCTCATCCCTTAGCATAAACAGAGAGGTCACTAAACTGCCTATCTAACAGTCTGAGTTGTTACTATTTTAATGTTATCACCGTGGTCTCTTGTTTTGGTCTTTAACAAGTGGTAAGGATTGGTGGGGATGAGGGTGCAGCCAGGAAGGGCTGAGCTGTGAGGAAGACAAGACTATCAGGAGTAGCAGCTTTAGAAATGCCACTTCAGCTGTTTAAATTCTACAGTTGGCTGTTCAAATTATTATCTCGAGGCCTAAATTCTGCTGATTCAATTGCTCATATTTGGATTTTTGAATTATTCCTGACAAGATAATAAGTCTCTTTGAAAACATTAAATCGGATAAATCTCCCGGCTGGAGGTCTATAGTTCAATTTCATTTTCCGCAGATATTTTAAGAATCTAATGAGAAATCAAAATGAAAGAGCTTAATTGGAAATCCTCTAATTCCCCAACAGGATGCCCTCCGGTAAAAAACTGTGGGTTCAAGCAGGCAATGGGATGTTTCCCTTTCTTCTCCCTGGGTTTGGCTAAGTAAGTCCCACTCCTGACCTTTAGGCAATATTGTTGTACTTCACAGTCGAGAGGAGGCTGAGCTTTAATTACAGAGCTTGATTTTTGCTTGTTTCTGCAGTCGATTGGAAAACACTCTCTAGTTTGTTTGAGGCTGCAAATTCTGTCTTCAGCAGAGCTATCAGGCCAAAGAAAAGCACAGACAAGTTTTCAGAACTAAGGCTCTTCTGCAAATTCTGAAGGCTGGAGACTGAATTTAAAAGCCTCTTGAAAAGCAGTTTGCCAGAATTCACTACTTTGATTCTCAGGAACTTGCCTGGCAACGTGTGTTGCTACTCTTTGTAACAAGCGTTAACCACTGCCATTTATTGAGCACTTACTGTGTGCCTTTACAGGCATGATTCATTTCTTCCATCTCCACAACATCCTAAAGAGGTAGATGGAACTATTATCCCATTTTTAGAGATGTGCAGTGAGGCTGGGTATATTGGTTGTTCAGATGCAGAACTCTCTCCCGCGTAGGAGCCGGGTTCTATTCCTAACCAACATACTTTAAGTAAAGCCACACTTTTGTTATTGAAGGCTTGTATGTTGCTATGTATGGAGCTTTCAGACTATGAGGGGCTAGGAAGGATGACTAGTGATCAATTTCTGAATCAGTCATTGGAAACCTTACAGATCACAATCATCTGATGTGCACAGATTCTGATTTCCATGAATTGGGAATCAACTCAACAAAAATTAATAACAACGTAGATGACTACATCAGCTCAGAAAGGAGAGGTGGGCAGGTATTTGAAGTTGCACTTGGTTACATTTGAAGTTATACCTAGTCAGGTATTTCACATTGTAGGTAGAAGGTAGATGGGGAAGGTCTGAGTCCAGGTCCTTCTGCCTTCTAAGCTTCCATTGTCATTAACCCAAGATGAGATCATCTGTTGTTGTTGTAACGATATTTATTATATTGTCATTATTAACTGTTTCCCCCTCATTCCCCACAATGCACCCTACAATGTACCCCTTGTTCCAGATTGTTGTCATACATATGATGTTGTTGTTATTCTTAAGTGCCATTGAATCAACTACAATTCAATAGTGACCTTATGAACGACAGATGAAAACGTTGGCTTACATATGCCAACCTCATGATCTCCTCTATGCTTGAGTCCATTGTTGCAGTCATTGTGTCAATACACCTCACTGAACGACTTCTCTTTAATTGCCTATCTACTTTTCCTAGCATGTCGTCTTTTCCCAAGGCCCAGAAAGTCTGATAATATGCCCAGAATACATGAGATAAAGGTTGACCATCTGTACCTCACAGGGAAAGGCTAAAGAATTGAAGCCTTTGAATTGTGGTGTTGGTGAGGAGTAACACATGGACTACTGAAAGAACAAAGTGTCTTGAAAAAAGTGCAACCGCAGTGCTCTTAAAAAAAAAATTGATTTTTACTTGCTCTTCTAAATCCAGCTTGAATGTCTGGGAGTTCTTTCTTGGTGTACTATTCCAGCTGTTTTTGTAAAATCTGTAGCAGTATTTTACTTGCAGTGAAATTAATGATACTTTTTTAAAACTTCCACATTCTATTGGATCACCTTTTTTTTTGAGAATGGAAACAAATATGGATCTTTTCCAGCCAGTTGGAGACGTCAACAAAGGAATAAACAAGTAACACCAAAGAACACAAGGCAGGCATTCAGTAGAAAGAGTGTCATATATATGCAGGGGAATTGGAAATAGGATCTTGTTCATATCTTTGTCAAACTCCATGAGTCATTTCTTATTTATGTACTTGACTGCCTTCTAAAAGACACATGATGACTCATACCAAAAGGGGCATGAAGACAACAAAAGCAAGAATCAAATGATAAGTATAGTCCTCGATGGGAATAAAATAAAAAATCATGTTAAGAGAAATGTAGATTTCAGCAAGCAAAAAATGTTGCTTGGGACTTCCTAAAATTCTAAAGTAAAAGGAGAGCCGCGATGAAGAGCATG
>NW_006400287.1:273155-275867 GCF_000299155.1 Elephantulus edwardii
TTTCCAAGGCCTAGAATGTCCTGACAACATACCCAAGGTACGTGAGATAAAGGTTGACCATCTTTTCTCTCTAAAGAACACTCTGGTTGCACTTTTTTCAAGACTATTTGCTTGTTCTCTTGGCAGTCTATTCTTTACTCTTCACCAACACAGTTCAAGGGCTTTACTTCTTCTTTAGTCTTTCCACTTCATTGTCCAACTTTCACATGTATATGAACCTTCTGTGTTTACATGCATATTGGCCATTTGTGTCATAAAAAAGAGTTACTGTCAGTGAGGCTCCAGAGGAGCACGTCAAATCTTTGGATCGAAGCTCTGTCCTTGTCATTCATCCACAAGCATTTCTTTCCACAGAGGCCTGCTCTTCAGTTACTTTGAGAACTTTACAGAGATGGGCAATGAGGGAGGAGTGAGAAGCATACTGGTGTTTTCAACAGAAGGGAGCATAATTTCCTCAGACTATTGTCACCCAGATTGGAAGAGAAATTTACATGATGGAACTAGCTTCATGTCCCCAATATTAAAAGAGAGTAAGAGGAATTGTTCTTGGCAAAGGCTTATCTCATTAAATAGAGTAATGGTCAACTTTCTTGTTGTTAAGATGTAATCCATATTGAAGGCTGTAGTCTTTGATTTTTGTACAGGAAGTGCTTTAAGTCTTCAAGTCTTCTTGACTTTAACAAGCGAACTTGTGTCATCTGCATAATACAGATGGTTAATGAGTCTTACTTCAATCCTGATGTCCCATTCTTCTTCATATAGTCCAGCTTCTTGAACAACTTGCTCAGTATCTTGATTATTTGAATAGATATATATATAGAAAGGATACAAACCTGACACACACATTTTCTGATTTTAAACCAAGCAGTGTCCCCTTGTTCTATTCAGACAAGAGCTTCTTAATCTATGCATAGTTTTCACATAAGCAATTAAATGTTCTTAAATTCCCATTCTTCTCAATGTCAGCGTAATCTGTTAAATGCCTTCTCATAGTCAAAAAGACACAAGTATCTTTCTGATATTCTCTGCTTTCAGCCAAGATCCACCAGACATCAACAGTGATATCTCTTGGGCCACAGACTCTTCCAAATCCAGCTTGAACGGATCTTTGTTGGTGTACTGTTCCAGCTGTTTTTGTATAATACATAGCAGTGTTTTACTTGCAGTATTAATGATACTTTTTTATAACTTCCACATTCTATTGGATCACCTTTTTTTGAGAATGGAAACAAATATGGATCTTTTCCAGTCAACAAAGGAATAAATAGTAACACCAAAGCAAAGAAGGCAAACATTCAGTAGAAAGAATGTCATATATATGCAGGGGAATTGGAATAGGATCTTGTTCATATCTTTGTCAAACTCCATGAGTCATTTATTATTTATGTACTTGACTGCTTTCTAAAAAACACATGATGACGCATACCAAAAGGGGCATGAAGACAACAAAAGCAAAAATCAAATGATAAGAAATATAGTCCTTGATGGGAATAAAAGAAAAAAAACATGTTAAGAGAAATGTAGATTTCAGCAAGCAAAAAATGTTGCTTGGGACTTCCTAAAATTCTAAAGTAAAAGGAGAGCCGCGATGAAGAGCATGGTTTTCAACATCTGTGTTGAATTGTGTCATCTCAAAAATATGTGCTGGAATTGTGCTAATGAGGTAATAGTAGTAGGAAATGTCCTAGACGTAATCAGTTCTTACACTGAGATTGAGAGGCGGGAAGCAAAGTAGACTTGGAAGCAGGTCCCCACTGGGAAAGACAAACATAGTGTGAAGATCAACTAAATACTAAAAAACCAAAGAATATATAAGGCTGCTGGTGCCTAGTGGGTAGGGAGCGACACTGTGAGCACAAAGACGACTGGTTAGAATTCACCAGTTGCTCAGCGGGAGTAAGCCGGACACTCTCCTCCCGTGAGATTCCCGGCCTCTGAAAACCTCCTGGAATGCCAGCTGAGTCAGTTCAGACTTGATAGCAACAAATCTGAAAGAAAGACTGACAAGTCAGGAATCTGCACAGTGAAGATCATAATTGGACTTTGAAGCCCCAGAAATATGAGAAAACAAATTTCTGTGTTTTGTAGCCACCCACTTGTAGGATTTGTGTTATAGCAGCACAAGCTGGCTAAGATAGAACCCAAAGTCTCCTGTTGTCGAGTCAATTCTGACTGGTAGAGACCCTGTACTGGTTTTCTAAGGCTGTAAATCTTTACAGGAGCAGACTGGTCATCTTTCTGTCATGGAGCAGTTGGTGGATTCAAACCACTGACATTCTGGTCAGCAGCAGCACTGCACATAACATACTACACTATCAGAGCTCCTAGAACTGTTGTTGTTATTAGGTGCCATCAAGTTGAATACAACCCATAGCAACCCTATGAACAATAGATCTGAACCCTGTCCTATCCTGTGCCATCCTCACCCTTCCTGACACACTAGAGCCCATTGCAGCAGTGACTGTGCCAATTTATCTGATTGAGGGCCTTCCTCTCTTTTGATGACCTTCCATCCTTCAAGCACCGTGTCCCTATCCAAAGGACATGTCCCTCCTAGCAACATGCCTGAAATACGTGAGATGAAGCTTCAATATCTTTGCCTCCAAGGAGCATGCTGGCTGTACGTTTTCTAAGACATATTTGTTTATTCTTTTGGCAGTCCATGGGATATTCAGTACTCTTCTACAACACTGCAACTCAAAGGCACCCATT
>NW_006400287.1:275967-283987 GCF_000299155.1 Elephantulus edwardii
CATGTTAAGAGAAATGTAGATTTCAGCAAGCAAAAAATGTTGCTTGGGACTTCCTAAAATTCTAAAGTAAAAGGAGAGCCGCGATGAAGAGCATGGTTTTCAACATCTGTGTTGAATTGTGTCATCTCAAAAATATGTGCTGGAATTGTGCTAATGAGGTAATAGTAGTAGGAAATGTCCTAGACGTAATCAGTTCTTACACTGAGATTGAGAGGCGGGAAGCAAAGTAGACTTGGAAGCAGGTCCCCACTGGGAAAGACAAACATAGTGTGAAGATCACCTCAATACTAAAAAACCAAAGAATGTTTAAGGCTGCTGGTGACTAGTGGGTAGGGAGTGGCACTGTGAGCACAAAGACTTCACCAGTTGCTCAACTGCAGTAAGCCGGACACTCTCCTCCTGTGAGATTCCCAGCCTCTGAAAACCTCCTGGAATGCCAGCTAGGAGTCAGTTCAGACCTGATAGCAACAAATCTGAAAGAAAGACTGACAAGTCAGGAATCTGCACAGTGAAGATCATAACTGGACTTTGAAGCCCCAGAAATATGACAAAATAAATTTCTGTGTTTTGCAGCCACCCACTTGTAGGATTTGTGTTATAGCAGCACAAGCTGGCTAAGACAAAACCCAAAGTCTCCTGTTGTCAAGTCAATTCTGACTGGTAGAGACCCTGTACTGTTTTTCTAAGGCTATAAATCTTTACAGGAGCAGACTGGTCATCTTTCTGTCATGGAGCAGTTGGTGGATTCAAACCACTGACATTCTGGTTGGTAGCAGCACTACACATAACATCCTACACTATCAGAGCTCCTAGAACTGTTGTTGTTGTTGTTGTTGTTGTTAGGTGCCATCGGGTTGAATACAACCCATAGCAAACCTATGAACAATAGATCTGAACCCTGTCCTATCCTGTGCCATCCTCACCCTTCCTGACACACTAGAGCCCATTGCAACAGTCACTGTGCCAATCTATCTGATTGAGGGCCTTCCTCTCTTTTGCTGACCTACCATCCTTCAAGCACAGTGTCCCTATTCAAAGGACATGTCCCTCCTAGCAACATGCCTGAAATACGTGAGACGAAGCTTCAATCTCTTTGCTTCTAAGGAGCATGCTGGCTGTCTATTTTCTAAGACATATTTGTTTATTCTTTTGGCAGTCCATGGGATATCCAGTACTCTTCTACAACACTGCAGCTCTAAGGCACCCATTCTTCTTCTGTACTTAGACAATCTAGTATTAAAACCACACCCAATTAATGAAGATATACAGTCTATGCAGCCACCCACCATACCCCAAGCAGAAGCCAGACCTAGGAAATGAGGTGGACAAACTTATCCACCAAAAAACGTGGCTACAACAATATCCTCTCACAAGTGAGAGTAGAGAGAAATAGCCCTCTTTGGTCTCTTCTCTTAAGAAGAAGAAAGTGTGCTTATTCATTTCTCAGTAAGACTCTACAGGAAAGTTTATTTATCAAAAGACCTTCTGAAGGAGAGGAGAAGCACTTGTCTTATAGAAAGAACAAAATGTATTTACATATGGAAAATATCATATAAAGCAAAACAGAGACCATTTCTAGAGTTTCTGCTCGTACAGTGCAGTGACATTAATTACATTTCTCAAGCTGTGCAACTATTCCATACATCCTTTTCCAAATAAGCACACCACAAGTAACAAACTCACTGTCCCAATGCTACCCCTAACTTTTTAAAATTACTATGGTTTACTTACTCTCATACAGACAAGTTTTTAAAGGAATACAATGCTGAAGGCAGAGAGATATTTTACTACTTAAGCTATAATATTGTCTGATTCAGAGAAGATTTTGCCACAAATACTGAATGATGCCCAGTATTTGTGAATTATTATTGAATGTTTGATCAATGATTCTGTAGATTAATGCTTTACAAAACAGTAATGGGGACAAAAATGGGAACGGAATTCCAAATTCTCAGTGAAATCTCAATTTTCTGAAGTAGCTGAGACTGAAAGAATCTCTGAAACCATTTTCTTGAGATAGTATCTACATTTAAACCTTAAACCAAAACTGTCCTCTGAGATCTTTCAGAAATGGGCCCATTTTCATATATTGGACCTTGAGTGAGCAATTTAAAAAGTCAGATTCTCAGAGGGGCATCAGTGGTCTGCAAACATCAGGACTGTTGTCTTTAAATGAGAGGAGCACTAATACTGCTTTCCAGATCCCTGCTTCAGTGGAGAGACTCCTGTATTGAGAGATACATCAATTAATGAATCTCTTGGGCATGACCTTCCTTACGGAGTCAGCTAGGTTAAAAAGAACAAAGCAGAAAGGTCTTATAAATGATGCAAAATGGAGCTGCCAGACTCTGCAGCTGCATGACAAAAATATCTCTGTGTACAACTTCTATTTTTACTTTTTTGTTGTTGATAAACAAAACCCCTCTAATTCGAAGCATGATCTCTCTCATCTGTTACCTCGATCCACCTCTGAGGCCATCTCCTTGCTCCGCGTGGGCCCAGTGACCTTCCTGCACACTCTGGGTCTTTGCTGTGGTAGAGAGCAGAAAGAGCTGAGAACAGCTATTAACTCTTAAGAACGGCTTACTAATACGGAGAATGCATTAAATCGTTATTTTGAGTAAACACTAACTTAAGGCCAATGTGTCATGTGTTGAGTTAGTTACAGTCACTGCCTCATCTTAATTATTTTATTGGAATATGGAGAAAAGAAATAAAAGAGGGAACTCTAGTGATATAGTTCGCTAGGAAGTATACTGCCTACCCAAGTTACAGCTCACCGGCGATTCAAATCCACCTCCAGTTCAATGGGGAAAAGATGGACAACGTCACCTTCCTGTGAGGTTTACAGTCTCAGAAACCTAATGGAAGGTCAGCTATCAGTTGGTTCTAACTCTAAGGCACCGAGAAGATGTATAAGAGATAGAATGTTTCCCCTCATTTTTTATCATCATCATGAAAAGAATAGTAAATATCAGACTAAGAATAGGTTTTGTAATAAATGAGATCTAGCATGACAGGGTATCCACTTAATTGGACTTAAAAGACAGTCTCTTCCAAAAGATTGGGTGGAACAGATTGAGAGTGGAGTCCAGGAGTTGATTCTTTCCAGGAAATGTTGCCAGCCAACAGTTCTTTCTGGGACCTGCAGTCCAACCTAATACAGTTTTGGCTGACGTATTTACCTAGACACACCTTAAATAATTTGGTCAAATTTTATCCAAATATGAGACAAGTAAAAGAATTACCTGAGTTATGTACCTATTGTATAATGGAATCTTAATATCAAGCTGAACAAGAATCAAGTCTCCTCTTTAAAATTTAAATAGTCATATATTTTAAAATTAATCAGTACTTTACTAGCAAATATGACAGCAACATAATACCTCGTGGATGCCAAGAATAGTGGCATATATGAACAGATATATCTACTGCTGTTTAATTGATTGCAACTCATAGTGACCTCTTGAGTAGAAAAGGGGAACGGAACTATCAGACTTCTGACAGCAGCCAAGTGCACTGACTATAGGGGAGAGAAATAAATAAAGGAATTGGTCCCAAGAAACGAACAGGCCTTTATTGTACCATCTGAGAGGGATGCCACCCAGCCACCCAGTCACCCAGTCACCCAGACACCCAGACACCCAGACACCCAGACACCCAGACACCACCCAGACACCCAGATGCAAGGCATGCAAAAAGGATCCAAATGGCAGGCAGGCAGTTTGGGGGGGTTTCCTTTTTATAGTGGTCCTGGGGAGGACTAAGATGGTATTTCTGAATTTGACATGTTAATTAAGTTAGGTTTTAGCACCTGTTTTCCAAGCTCAGACTCTTATCAGGATCCATTGTCTGGTCTGGTCTTTGATATGACCAGCTTAGATGTTATCAAACGTCTCAGGAAGTGATCAAGCTTGGGGGTGGTGGGGCAACTACCATTTTCTTCCTTCACTTTCCAGCTGCCTAGTTATATTTCATTGTTGTTGTTGAGTTGTGTTTGACACAACTGATCCTTCAGCTGGTTTTCAGAGGCAGTATTTTTATAATTATTAACAGTGAAACAGACAACCAACAATGAGATAGAACAGAGAGCATAAAAAACAGGAGGCCAGCAGTTCTCTACTGAAGACCCCCATTCCAGCTTCCCTGTATCCTTTTTGAAAATTATCAGGAAGTAAATCACAAAGGTAATTCAATGCAAATGAAGTCAAGCTCTTTCTATTGAAAACCTTCCCCTTGACTCAGGAGGGAGGGGTGAGCAAATGCAAGAATCTGGTAAACCCTTAAGGATTGCCTTAGTGCCTCAGGGTGAACTCTAACGTGAATGGCGCCTCCTCCATATCCTGATAGCATTCAGTTTATTACGAATATTTAGTATAGGCGTCCCATAGCCTTCAGTGATATTCTGGTGGATCACCTTTCTGTATAGATCTCTTCCGTACATTCAACCAGGTAGCTGCCTTCCAAATTTCCTGACATAAACTCATCCAGAGCTGCATTGGTTAGTTGAAACATATCAACTGCTATCCCATCGATTACTGGGCCTTATTGTTTGCCAATTCCAGGAGCTCAAACTAAGTTCAAAAAGATATCATTTCTGATGTCATATGGATCCTGGCTGAAAGTAGAGAACACCAGAAGAATGTCTAGTTATTCTTTATTGACTAGGCAAAGACATTTGACTGTGTGGATCATAACAACTTATGGGTAACATTGAGAAGAATGAGAATCCTAGAACACTTAATTGTGCTTATGCAAAACCTATACCTAGACCAAAATGCTGTTACGCAAACAAGAGCAAGGGAATACTGCATGGTTTAAAATTAAGAAGGGAGTGCATAAGGATTATATTCTCATTCCTTACTTGTTAAAACTGTCTGCTGGACAAATATTCTGACAATAAGCTGGACACTATGTAGAATGTGGCATCAGGACCGGAGGAAGACTCATCAACAGCTTATGTTATTTAGATGACACAACCTTGCTTGTTGAAAGAGAGGAGGACTTGAAGCACTTGCTGCAGCAGATCAAAGACTACAGCTTTCAATATATATTAACTCTTAGAGTCAAGAAAACAAAAATTATCACCACTGAGCCAATAGGCAACATCATAATAGATGGAGAAAATATTGAAACTGTCAATGACTTCCTCCTACTTGGACCTAAAATCAACAGCCTTGTTATCAGCAGTCAGATCAAAAGATGCGTTACACTGGGAAAGTCTGCAGTCAGGAATCTCTTCGAAATATTGAGGAGCAATGATATCTGTTTGAAGACTAAGGGATGCATGGTCTTCTCGATCACTTGTTATGCATCTGAGAGTTAGGCAATGAATAAGGAGGATAGAAGAAGAATCGATGCCTATGAGCTCTGGTGTTGGAGAAGAGTACTGGATGTCTCATGCACTGACAAAAGAACAAACTGATATGTGTTGGAGAAAGTCCAGATAGGATGCTCCTTGGAGGCAAAGATGACACAGCTTCATCTCACATACTTTGGGCAGTTGCTAGGAGAGGCTATTCCTTGGAGAGGGCCATCATGCTTGGATAGGTGGAAGGTCAACAAAAGAGAGAAAGACCCTCAACCAGATATATTGACAGAATGACTGTAGCAATGGGCTTAAGCATTCCAGAGATGATGAGGATAACATAGGATAGGACAGGGCTCAAATCTGCTGTTCATAGGATTGCTATGAGTCGTACTCAATTTGAAAGAACCTAACAACAACATCTACATCTTTATACCATTGTTGTTGTTGCTGTGCACTGTCAAATCAGAACAGATCCATAACTAACCTAACCTTTAGTGGGTTTTCAGAGGCAGTTAATTGCACAGGAGGAGACTACCCAGGAAGCAGATGGTGGATTTGAACTGCATACCTTTGGGTTGCCAGTTCAACTTCTTACCACTATGCCACTAGTGTGCGCACGCTCTCTTTCTGTCTCTCTCTCTCACACACGCGTGCTTATACATTTGCCCAGAGAGATATGGTTTTATATCTATTCATAAAAATACATTATTTATATCTATGTATAAAAGAAATCTATACATAGATTTTTTAAATAGAGATATGTATAAACAGATGTTGTTGTGTACCATAGAGTCAGAACTGACCCATAGTTGACCCTCTGGGGTGTTTTCAGAGGCACTTTCACACAGGAGGAGATTGCCCATCCTTCTCCTGCAGAGCAGCCTTGAACCCCTATGCCTTTGGGACTGCAACACATCTCCTTACCACTAGGCTACAAGAGCTCCCTGTATAAACAGATGGATAGATACTTTTGTTCTTAGATGCCACCTTCAACTCATAGCAACCCCGTGACAATAGAAGGAACGCCGACCTGATCCTACACAGTCTTCACAATTTCTGCCTTGCTTAAGCCCATTTTTGCAATCACTGTGCCAATTTGTCTCATTAAGGGTCTTCTTTTTATTCAGTGGCTCTCTAATTTTGAAAGCGTAACATCCTTCTCCAGCCCCTAATCTCTCCTGACAACATGCCCAAAGTATATGGGACAAAGTCTCACCATCCTTCTTTCTAAAGAATACATTGAACTGCACTTTATCTGAGAGAGATTGGTTTGTTCTTTTGACAGGTCATGTTATATTCAATATTCTTCATCAACATCACAATTCGAAGGCATCGATTCTTCAGGTTTCATCTTTCATTGCCCAACTTCTACATACTTATTGAAAATAAAAGGCATTAAAAACGCCATGGCTCATCTTAATTTCTAACATGACTTCCTTGCTCTTCAGCACTTCCCTGGCAGGAGATTCAACCAATGCAATATGCCATTTGATTTCATGACTGCTGCTTTCATGGGTGTTGCCAGTAAATCTTAGTAAAATGAAATCTTTTAAAAACTCAGTATTTTTGCTGTATATCGTGATGTTATTTATTGCTCCTGTTTCAAAAATTTTTGTTTTCTTTATGTTGAGGTGCAATCCACATGGAAGCTTTTGAAGCTCCATCATAAGTAAGTGCCTCAACTTTTCTTGATATCTGCAAGCAAGGTTGTGACATCTGTGTATTGGAGTTTGTTAATGTGTCTTCCTCCAATTCTGTCAGATTCTTCTTCATGTCGTTCCGTTTTCCAGATTATATAGTCAACATCCAGACTGACTAAAACAGAAAAGCCAAAACCATTGCCCTTGAGTAGACTCTGACTCACAGCTGCTCTCCATCAGGGATCCAGGGCTATACATTTTAATGAGAGGAGACTGCTCATCTTTCTCCCCTGTGGGAGAAACAAATTGAGTAGGAATGGTGAAAAAGTCCAACTCTGATACACAGCTTTTCTGCTTTGAAATCACACAGTATTTCTTTGTTCTGTTCACATGATAGTCTCTTGGTCTAAGTACAAGAAGTTCACTTCACCATTCTGAATCCCCATTCTTTTCAATTTGTATTTCACTACATCATAGTTTATTGGGATCCACACAGTAGAGGCCTTTGCATAGTGAATAAAATACAGGAAATCATCTTTCTGGATTTCTCTGACATCGGTCAACATCAATGTGACGTCAGCAAAGGTGTCACTCATTCCACAGACTCTTCTGGTCCAGTTTTGAATTTATGGAAGTTCCCTGTTGAGATATTGTCCCAGATGGCTTTTTAAAAAAGTATTCATTTAGCATTTAAAAAATTAGTATTCATCCATTTTTAAAAATTATTATTCATTCATTGATGCACACTGACCTCCCCACCTCTTCCCCCAATTCCCCTTGTAAGACTTAATTGTCACACGTGTGGTTTTCACTTGAGTGTGATTAACACAGAGACTGAAACTAAAACATTAATTTTTATGCATTCTGTTTAATATTTTAGAACTTCCAGTTTTTTCTAGACTGATGCTTTGTACATTAAATCCCATGTTCCAGTCATTAGTGGGTGTTTACATGGGCTTGCACATGGTGGAGAGAGTGAGTATGGCACAGGACAGAGGAAGGTTTGGTCTGTTGTGCCTAGGGTTGATATGAGCAAAGATGATGGCACCTGATGACAACAACAGACAGA
>NW_006400287.1:285501-300804 GCF_000299155.1 Elephantulus edwardii
AAATCCCATTTTAATCATTTGCAGATTACCTAGATCTTCTCAGGCTCACTCCTCAGAGAGGCAACAGTTCTGAGATGACAGGCAAAAATCTGCATGTTCATCCAACAATGGTGTCTTGGTATACAGTGCATTCAGTGTTCATGCTAAAAATCTCTGTGGGATACATTAGGGCTTAGATGGAGGTAAGCAAAACAAAAGTGAGATAACAGTTCACCTTCAAAGCAATACCAAGGATTAAAGAAAAAGAAGAAATCAATAAATGGTGGTGAGAATGTAGAGACTAGAACTCTCATGCATGGCTGATGAGATAGTAGATTGGGGATAAAGAGAAAAAAATTCTGTGTCATCATTCTACCTATGATACAACAACAATTCATCACCCTCAACTCTGAAATGACTCAGTGCTAGCCCTCCAGCAGGGGCTGTGTGCACTTTTCAGAGGCTGTGAATTGCACTAAAAGGGCTTTCCTATTTTTATCCTAAGGAGATTCTGGAGAATTGAAACCACCAGAGAGTCAGGAAAGCGCATAACTCCTTAAAATGATATTCCTGTCTAAGAACTTATCACACTTTCTTGTGTCTGTGTTTACAGCAAGTAAGACCCTTTTTCAATTTGTCTTTTTATTCCAAGTCTCAGGCACATACTATACCCTACACAAAGATACTAATAGAATGTTTACCAAATACGTGAAATTGGGTTTACTTTCACACTAACCCCTGTCTCTGTCTCTGTCATTCTCTCTTTTTCTCTTTTACACACACACACACACACACACACACACACACACACACACACACACACACATCTTCACTCTATTAACAAGGGAAATGCTGGCTCTTGTCCTATACTGTGCTTATGATGAACATTTTGAAAATGGTTTCCAATATGCTCTATAAAAGTTTCATAGAGTTTTAGGTGATTTGACAGCTGGAAAAAGAGAAAAAAACATATTGCAGGAAGAAATGCAAACTGTTGATGCATTCTCATGCCTACCTACTAAATAAAGTGATGATAATCCCAAAGAAGAAATTTACTATTTTGGTAAAGATCACAGAGGCTATTGCTCCAATTTAGAACTAGAATAATTTCCTCCCCCACCCCCACCCCACCCCCAGTCTGGTTCAAATCTTCTTTACTCTGATCAAACTCTAAAAAGTCAAACATTTTTATCATACATCACAATAAATTAAATGATAGGAACCTATCATTATTGTGTACCATCAAGTCGGAATCGACTCATAGCAAACCCTCCAGCAGATTTTCAGAAGCAGTAAATCACACAGGAGGAGATTGTCCATTTTTCTCCGAAGGAGAAGCTGGTGGATTTCAACTGTGTGTCTTTGGGTTGGTAGTACAGCTCCTTACCACCAAGTCACCAGAGCTCCAATAAGAACATTGTTGTTATGTGCTATCAAGTTGATTATGACTCATTGTGATGCTGAAAACAGTAACTCTGAAACCTGTTCTGTTTTGAGCCAGTCTCACTGTCTCTGACACACTTGACCTCATTGTCACAGTCACGGTGTCGATCCAACTTGTCAATGGTCTTTCTCTCCTGTGCTGACCTTCTACCCTTCGAAGCATCATGTCCTTCTCCAAGGACTGGTTGCTCCTGAGACCATGCCCAAAGCATGTGAGATGGACCTTTCTATTCCTTTGCCTCCAAGGAACAAACTTGGTTTCACCCTTCCCAGGACAGTGTTATTTGTTCCCTTGGCACTCTACGATTTATTCAACACTCTTCTAGCACCACAGCTCAAAAGCATCAATTTTTCTTCTGTCATCTTTAGTCATTGTCTAGCTCTCTGATGGAAAACTTTAAAGTCTTAGATATAATAAATAGAACTATAATGTCTAATCCTGTTTACCAGTGGAGTATCATATACACACTTCCCTTGGAGGGGCCCTGATCTGTAGCAGATGTTGGGTGGAAGGAGGGAGGTAAGGAAATGGAAAGGATAGAGTGATGATGGGCAAGGTCCAATGGTGATTAATTTTATAAAATATCATGCATGAGAATGATTGTATGAAACACAATATGAATGAAGAATAGTGTGAAACCCAATGTGCACAAAATTTATAAGCAAATCAATAGAAACAAAAGAAGGTTCTACCTCACACACTTAACAATGACTACAGATAGCACTTATAAAGCTTACTGATATTATGAAAAATGAAGGAGCACTTGTGAATTAGTAATATAGAGAAATAAGATCGTCGAAGTAAAAACAACAACAAAAAAACACCACAAACCAGCAACTCTCATTTGGAGGCTCAAGGAATGTTCAAGAAAAGAGAGGAAAATAGGAAAGAAAAAAAAAGGGGGGGGGCAAGCGGGAGAAAACAGGTTAGTAAAAATAAGTGGAAAAGAGGAAGGAGGGTATGAATATAAAGAAAAGACAAAGGGGAAAGAAAGAGAAAGGAAATGAGGAAAAAAGAGTTTGGAGTCACACAAGATTTTTATTTGACACAAACTGCATTATAGGTTCAGTAGCTTTGTTCTATGACACTGCTATTCTCTCGCCATAAGCAACAAGCTTGCATTAGTCACCCGGCCATCAAGATCAGGTTTTCCATTCCCCGCACTTTCTTCATTCCATTTATAATTCAGTGACTTGAGTAAGAAGAAGAGTAACAATGTCCTGTTATGCGGCTTCTCTGAGGCTTTCTGAGCATCCGTGATTGTGTTTCTGGATAAAATCTCTCCAATCTCAAAAGCAATCCAGCAATGCTGCTTGTTTGTTTTTCCCCCTATTCCGTTTCCAGGAGCTTGACTGAGAAAACAACACAATATAGTCCTAATAACAGAGCAGATAAGGTGCTTATTATGTCTAAACTGAGACTAGCCATTTGTGAACATGGCACAATTTGTTTTAATAATAGAACAATGTAAACACTGTTGTTAACATAGATAATCTCTATAAGCAGTGAGATTGTCTAAAATACTTTGTTGTATACTATGTATATTCAGAAAGAATAATTCAATTCAATATCCAAACTATGAATTAAATACTGAAAGCCAGGATCTCTTCTTTTACAGATTCTCAGTTTCTTCATCTGTAAAATGAGACAAAAGACAAATTCTAGTTCTCATATGTTGTAAATCAATAATGATACTGAGGCAGTCAGAGACTGTCTGGTGTGAGGTCAGAAATCCCGAACAAACCATGAGAAATCTAGTCTTTTTTTTTTTATTCCAAAGTGTCAACTTCAAGTGTTAACTTTACCTTGAAGTCTTTAAAGAAAACCTGATCTACTGTGGAAAAACACATTTAGACACATTTGGAAATAGAAATGTTTTCACTCCTTTCTGAATGGTGAAGGGTTAATTATAGGTATTGATAGATAGTTTTTTATTTTCTTTATTTTATCCTAGTCCTTATCAAATACGCAATCTTGATGGAGATGTCAAAAGGGTAGGACAGCTTCCGAGGCTAAAATAAAAAAGGGCAGACTTCCACAAATGCTAATTACTCATAATGACAAGTCATTACCCCAATCCATTTCTGGAAAGTCACAAGGACTTGCCAGTTCAGAGCAAAATGTCATTTCAGGCTCAAGCAAGAGATTCTGCCAAATTAATATTCATACTTAACACTCCCTTCTTGCCCCCAAGGAAAAAGAAGCACCAATGCCATTATAAAGGGGAGTTCAGCCTTGGGATAGGAAAACAAAACAGGTATACCTGAGGGAAGAGGTAGGGTTGCTGAATTTCAGGGAGAGAGGGGTTTGTAGCAAAGATTTCCTGTAGCACATCTGATACTGCAAAGAGTCCCTGCAGCTTCTGAGAGGGTAAGAGATGCAGCCCTCTGGAATCCAGACGTAGGAGGATGAAAAGATCAGTGGTCTTTGGGGAGAGGTAGAGAATAGGCTGAGCCTAAGGCTGCCTTTAGCTATCAGCTAATAAATGCCGGCTTCCTCTATAGTCTTGTTGTTGTTGATTGCTACTGAATGGAACATGACTCATAGTGACCCTATGAACAAAAGGCCTGAAGCCTTTCTATAATTATCGTCATTTACAAAAGTTCACAGAGTTTCCAGAGGCATATTGTTTAGGAAGTGGATGCTGCTCCTGCTTCCAAATATTCTTATCTTATTATTTTATTTATGCATTCACACATTTATTCAGCTAACAAACTTTTACTGAATGTCGACTTTTTGGCAGTGACCTTACATGTTTTAGGGATACAGTGGTGAATAAGATGTGTAGTGTTTATATCTAAGAAATTTTTAAAAGTAAAGCAAATAGCAACTAAACAATCATGCAAATAAATAAATATAATTAAATCACATACTTTACTGAGTGCAATGAAAAACGATGAACAAGGCAAGATGATGCCAGATTTATTTGAACAAGGTCATTCAATCAACTAAGGGTCGTGATTCTCAAGTATCGATAAGAAATTGGGGTCACCCTAGAAAAAGAGCAATCAGAATGATCAAAAGAAAGGAGAAGTAGCGTTCTGGGTAGAGGGTTCTTTTTGTGCAAAGGCTCTGTGTTTGGAACATCAGGCAAATGTAAGAGTGGGAAAGGCAGAGCTTGGAGAAGGGGGCAGGAGTCTAACTTAGCACAGTCAGCTGGGAGCCCAGCACAGCAGAAGCATGAGAAGGTGGGAGGGGGCTCTCTCCAAAGTTCACTGGCAGCAATGGGCCGGGGCTGGTACAGAGAAGCACATCCCTAGAATAAAGAAGGCCGCCTGAGAACTGTGAATCCCTAAAATAAATAAAATCACAGAGGGTCTTGTAAACCAAGGTAAGGAGTTTAGGATTTTCTATGGATTCAGTAGGAGGCCACTGGAATACTTTATTTGGAGAGTACTATAATATGATTCTTTTGCAAAGATCACGCTGTGTACACAGTGATAAAAATGAAAGAATGAGAAGTACACACAACCCCGAGGAACATCTCAGGAATCTGAAAAAGTTTAAAAATAACCCCAGGAGACTATATACTGTGAGATAGCATCTTTGTAAAGCTCAAACCAAATAAGCAAAAAACCCCATTAAACAATACATTATTTGGGTATGGAAGAATTTTTCAGAAAAGGAGTTACAAATACGATATTCAGGATCACGGTTATCTCTAAGGTTTGAAAATTGCCTGTCTGTCTTCCAAGAAGCTGCTGTGACTCCTTGGAAGGTGGCTTAGAACTGCTGGAGACGTGTAACCTTTGATTTAAAAGTACAATTGTGCCACCAGAACAATGTTTAATGCTTGATTAAATAAAGTAAAATAGCCTTCTTTTCTGTAGAAGCTTGCAAATGTTTAAGATACTATAGTGCTTGGAGACTCTCCCAGAGGAGATGAAGCGTCTAGCTTATGTTATCAGTACTAGTTGCTGTTTTCAGTTCTTCTTCCGTCATCCTTATTCATTGTCCAGCCCTTGATGCAGAGCAGGTGACTGGGAAGACCATAGCCTGAATCAGATACTTCTTAGTCATAAAACTTAGATCATTGTTCCTCAGCATTCTGGAAAAGTTCCTGAGAGTGGACTTTCCTAACGCAGTCCGTCTCCTGATTTCCTGACCAGTGGTACCAAGGATACTGATTGTTGATAAAAGTAAGATGAAATAATTGACAGCCTCAATTCATTTCAATCCATCTGTCATAATGTTGACTGTGACAGGTCCTGCAGTAAGGGCCTTTGTTTTCTTGCCATTAAGATGCAATCCATAACAAAGGCTGTAGTCATTGATCTTCTTCAAGAAGTATTTCATATCCTCTTCACTTTCAGCAAGCAAAACTGTGTCATCTGCACAACACAAAGAGACCCACAACGAGATTGATTGATGCAGTGACTTCAGCAATGGGTTCTAGTGTGTCAGAGATGATGAGGATGGCACAGGATAGGGCTTGGTTCTGGTTGGCTGTTCTTAGGGTTCCTATGAGTCATACTCAACTCAATGGCACCTAACAACAACGAAAACAAGTTACTGTCAGTTTGACTCTTGATTAATGGTGATCCCTGTGTGTCAGAGTAGAATTGTTCTCCAAAGAGTTCTCAGTGGCTAATTTTTCGGAAATAAATCATGAGCATTCTGTTATACATAGTGTCACTATGAGTTGAGTCTAACTCAATGATATTTAAAATGACAAGTGGCACCTTGAAAGAATGTCATCCGGGCAAAGGTGTGCTTACCGAATCAATATGTCAGTCAATCTCTTTGAGAGACCTCCTGTCTTTCACTGACCTTCAACTTCACATAGTATGAGGTTCTTTCCCCTGAACTTGCCCCTCTTGACATAATACCCAAAGCATGTATGATGCAGCTCCACCACCCTTACTCCTAAGAAACACTCTCGATTGCACTGCTTCAGAAATTTGTTTGTTCTTTGGACACTTCATGGAATATTACATTTTCTCCATCATCACCACCATTCAAAAGCATCAGTTCTTTATGAATTTGTTTTTCTTCATTGTTCAGTTTTCATATGCAAACTGTATGAAGCCATTTACAATACCACAGCTTGGGTCAGGCACAGTTTCGTCATTAAAGTGATGTCCTTGGTCTTCACACTTTAAAGAGGTCATTGGCAACAGATGGTACCTCTAGGTGAACTCTAATCCCATATATTAGTGACTTTTCCCTATATATTTAGAGATTGTCATTCAGACAAAGGTATTTAAGACTAGCTGTATACTTCCCCCCCCCTCCTTTTCCCTTTCTTCCTCCCTCCCTTTCTCCCTCTCTCTCTCTCTGACATCAAGTTGGAAACTACTCAGAGCTGACCCTCCAGCTTGTTTCAGAGGCTGTAAATCTCTCAGGAGATTGTCCATCTTTCACCTATGTAACCACAGACTACATCTGTATACTCTTGCTGTTATAGAACTCCTTAAATTTTCAGCCCTTACACACAGTAATTTTTTAAAAAAACTTTTTCTTCTCTGCATTCAGGGAGGGGCAGCAATTCTTAATTCACTTGATGCTAAGACGTGTGGTATTTTTTTTTTCTTTGCAAAGGTCCTAGATCTCATCTAAAATCATGTTATTTATAATATGAGATTCAAGTCTAGATACTTGAACTCATAAGTCTACCATTTTAGCTAACAATACGGTCAAACTCTTGCCTTCACTTTTCTCTAAGATTTCCTGATGTCGTTACTGATTTCGTATGCCCTGAGGGGGAGCTGACCCATAGCTGATTGTCCAGCAGGTTTTTAGGGGCAGTAAATGACCCCGGAGGAGATTGCCAATCCCTCTCTCATGAAGCAGTTGGTTTCAAACCACGCATCTTCTTTGGGATTGCAGTGCCGCTTCTTACCACTATGCCACCCGAGCTCCAGATTTCCTGATAGCAGGCTCTAAAAATCAAAGTCAAGATAGAATGAAAGTGTAATGACAATGTTATACAACAAAATGTATATGAGTGGTTAACTGGAAAAACCAATATGATTTGTAAACATTCATTCAAATGAAAAATTTATTAAAGCAAGTTTACATTCACTTGCCTTGACAGTTGAGACGTTTTGAAGATCTCGGAATGAGCTCAGGATTGAGAACCACTGAGCTCTGTGGCATAGACCTTTGGGATTTGTGGTTCTAGCACCTCTCCACCAATTTCCACACGAATAGATGAGCAATCTCATCTCATGTGGCTTATCGCCTCCAAAACCCCACAGGAGAGTCAGCTATGATTTGGTTCCAACTCAACAGTAACGAGTTTGAGGGTTTTTTGAGCTAAGAGATCCCACAAAGAGGATAATTAGAAAGCTTCATCCTTGATTTTCTTTGAAGTCGTTGATATCCCAATTATTGTTGTTGTTGTTGTTAGGTGCCGTTGGTTTGTAGACGACTCATAGCGACCCTATAAACTAAAGCCCTGAGCACTGTTCATAAAGTTTCTGGAGGCAAGCCATTTCAGAAGTGGATGCCACTCCTGCTTCAAAGCTTGTTTTAATTGGGGAGCTCCACCAAACACTGTCCACCATGGGTAACCATTATCACATTTGATACATCAGTGTCACGGTGTTTAGCACCACAGCAACCATTAGTTGCCTCTATTATTATTATTATTATTTTGCTTCAGATGGGTAAAAATGCGCCAATGTGGTAACAAAGTTTAAGGGCGGCACATGTCGTACAAAAGCATGAACACCCAGTCATCAGGCTCATGAACCAGAAAAGGATCTCCACTTTCGCTGGACATGATTCTTTCTCCGGTTTGTACTGACTGCATGGCCCAGTGTGTTAAAATGAGAGTCAAAGACACAGAAAAAAACCAAGATAGCATAAAAATTCTATTTCAGAAGATTTATACTCCCCTTAATGCCATGAGAATTTGAAGTGTATAAAATAATAACTTGCAAAGCAAATAGAATTATTGGATTGTGAAATTGAGAGCTGTAAAATTTTAAAAATTTATATGAAGCTTTAATTGTTTCTGTATTTCAAAACAAGAGTGTCAAGGAGTTTCAAGTAAATTAGAATCTCATAATCTGAAAGACACAAGAGTGAAGAGTGAAGTCATTGACGTAAGCACATGCTCTAGAGTTGAACTTGACCTTAATTCTTGCCGTAAAAGGTTTGATGTGAACCAATCATCTCCTGTTTCATGGATCTAAGTATCTGCAAGCACTTGCCCAGTCTTTTGCTCCTATAGGAAATCATTCTTATCCGTTATGATTTCTGTACCTATTTTGGCCCGTAGGCAAATATGCTTATTGGATTTCACACTTCATCTAGCCTTTTATATAGTATTATCTATTCATTTCTTTCCTTCGTGTTAAATTTCTTTTTTTTTTTTTTAGTTGAATAATAAGCTCTTTTGGTCCAAGGACACCTTCTAATACTTTTATTATTTGTGAAAAAAGAGTAGAGTTGGGTAGGGGCAGCCATATCTGACCTCTGCAAGGAACAAATCCCATAAAGATCTGTACTGCAAAATCAATTCCTACAGGATCCAGACATGCTCTACACTGCTGGAACCTATTTCTACCATTTCAAACACCAATTGTCCTTCCTAGGTCTCAAAGCACTATTACTGGACCAAGTACTCTATTGAAATGGCCACACAGAACACACAAGTAGTACAATTATGATGTTTATTAGAGAAGTTAACAAGTTACAGTTCCGGTTGGCCATAAGATACAATTCTTTAGTCAGGAAGAAGGCCCTTTGACCTTCAACCACAAAGCTTTAGGTCAGTGCTACAAAGATCTCTTAGTCTTACCCATTGTGACATCCATCAGTCCTCCAGGAAGTTTGGGCAGACTCCTGGCTCTGGCTCTTACTACATGGGATGGCAGAACCCAGTCACCTCTGTTGCACCACCTATCCCGGGTCCAGGTATGAGTTACACAGAAATTTCTGGTTCAAATGAACAAGTAAATGATTTTTCAATTATTTCTCATTGGTAGCAAGATTCCTACCTTCATCCTCCAATTCTGAACTTTGTAGCATTGATGAAATGGTTAAATTGACCAGTCCCCTTCTTAGTAATCTACACACTGTAGGCAACCTCATGATAGAGAAAAAAGTGAAGTTGTCAGTGTTTTCATTTTACTTGTAACAGCAGTCAAGAATTCAAATGATGTTTGCACTTTGAAAATATGCTGTCAAAGAGCTCTCTGAGCAATGATGTCAGTTTAAGGATTGGAGGGACACCTGAGTAGCAATGATGTCATTTTAAGGACTAAGGTGTACCTGATTCAAGCCACGGAGTTTTTTCAGTTACTTCCTATGTATCTGAAAGTTAGACAATGAATAAGGATGACAGAAGAATGATAGAATTTTTTTTTAAAGTTATGTGGTGTTGGAGAAGAGTACTGAAAATCTCATGGACTGCATAAAGAACAAACAAACCTAAATAAAACAACCAATATAGTAAAAAAAAAAAAAAGCCTGTCTTGGAGGAAGTGAAACCAGGATGCTCCTTAGAGACAAAGATAGTGACACTTGTTCTCACATACTGTAGGCATATTATCAAGGGGAGGTCAATCCTTGGAAAATTCTCATCATGTTGGGAAAGATGAGGGTCAGGTAAAAAGGGGAAGATCTCAACAAGATAGAGTGACACAGCGACTGTAACAACGGGCTTGAACATATCAGAGATAGGGAAAATGACGCAGAGTGGGGCAAGTTTCCTATCTGTTGTACATAGGGTCACTATGAGTAGCAGTCAACTCGACGGCACCCAGGAACAGCAACCAGTTATGTGGTGAAGGCAAAGGCAACAGTGTCAGAAGACCATTGTGAATAATAAACCTACTACCACATACTATTTTTACCCAGTCTCAGATGAAAGATAGCTTAGTGCAGTAATTAAGATGGAAGTTTAAAATCTGTATCTGAGTGATACTAAATGGGTTAAGGACCCTTTTTGTATCATGTGAAACAGGGATTATATGGGCATAAAGGGCTTAATCTAGTTACAGATTCATCACTCAATAAACTTGACTTATATTTGTTGCCATTACCCTTTACTGGTGGGGAGAGAACAGTTCAGGATGCTGACACACAGCTGAGTCACTCTAAAAATGGTGATATCCTCAGTCACAAAAGGACAAATACTGCATGGTGCCACTGTTGTAAAACAGGACTGACCTTGGAGTTGGGGAGAGACTGAGAAAGATGGGTTCAATAATGTATACTGCATTGAAACAGATGAAGGAGAAAACGGTTTAAAAGGGATATGTGATTAGGTATTCTTGTCATGACAGGAGTCTAGAGTGAAGGCTACGTGGTGGAGCGGACCTGGGCGAGGGTCTGTAAAACAATGAAAGAATTTTTCTTTTACTTTTCCAAGAGGGTAATGTACTGGGAGGAGGGTTGGGAGGGGAGAAAAGTGCAACAATGAATGAATGGAAATCCAAAGTCTCTATACATTTTTACTGAAATTAATAATAAATTTGAATTTGTTTTAAAAAAATGGTGAGATCCCTATTCCTGCCTCTCTGTGTTCTGTAGTCCTTTCTTCCCTCTCCAGGATTAGGCTGCACACTTCTTGCTCCACAATAAGGAATGCTACCCCCACCCCATCCCATGGCTCCTCTCCATCTGATTGGAGTATCTCTTACCAGCTCACTGAGGTCCCACTGATACAAGATCTCAAAATGTAGAGCTGTGGAGGGGGGGCTGGTTTTAGGTAAGGGCAGAGTACTGCCCATTAACATTCAATCCACAATAGAGACCATTATCTTGGCAGCAAAATACCCTCGCAGTAGTGATGCGAGGAAATGAGGGTGGGTTACCTAAGCAACAGAGAGACTTGAGGCGCAGAGTTTCTATGGCAACAGAGAGCCGGCACCGGCACTTTCCTAGTTGGAATGACGATTAGTTAGACTCTCACCAACGGCATCAGTGATGTATCCGATGGATTTCATCGAATATTGTGGATTAACAAAGGAGTACTGTTAGGATTGCAAGCAGAATGAATGAACAGGTCAATAGAGTTTCTCAAGCTAGAGACCAAACAGAATTTTCTTCGGTTGCTGCCCTTTAATTATTTCCCCAATATCTTCAACTTTTCTTTGTGATCTGCAATCTCTGTAACTTGAACAAAATACATTTATGGAAGTATGACTTAGATGTATTACATATATATAGGCACATATATTAAGTAGTAGACAAGTGCATAAACATATTTTCCCTCTTCTTCTTTCATCTTAATTTTACCAAAGCAATGTTGGTACTGTTGTTATTTGTTGTTAAGTCAGAATCAACTTGGAGGTGACCCTCCAGCAGGTTTTCAACTCCTGTAAATCACATGGGAGAAGATTGCCCATCTTTCTCCTGAGGAACATCTGGTGGAATCAAATCCCACGCCTTTGGGTTGGAAGAACAACTCCTTTTCACTCGGCCACCAGAGCTCCCATGTATCAAAGAAACACATGGCATAAAGGTCTTCTAAAGCTTAAAAACACACATGCTTTAAAGGTCTCTAGTGCTTGAAAGCAGAGGATAAAATATGTCAGTTCACACATGTACAATGCTCTCTCCCTCATTCTAGTTCCTAGAGGCAAATGCTGCCAGAAATTTTAGTGATGGCATCTATTTTCGCTCCATGTCTTCAACTGCTTTCAGATTAATCACAAGTTCCTTTCAGTAAGAGGTTAACTATGGACTCAAGCACATCAAGGAGCATGAGGCTGGTACAGGACAGGCCAAGGCTCAGATTTGGTCTCTGTGGGATCGCTGTGAGGCACAGTCGACTTGACAGCGACTAACAAAGACAAGCAGAACAAGTCCAGAAGCTGCCGTTTTGTCACTCTCCTGACATGATTGTAGCACAACTTTTGAAAAAAGTTCATATGAAATGTGTTCAACATAAATAAAGGACACTGCTAAATCAGTTTAACCAAATAACCCATTGCTACCGAATTGACTGACTCACGGTAAAACCATGTGTGTCAGAGTAGAACTGTGTGTCGCAGTCTAAAAAGACGGCTTTTTTAGAAGTAGATTGCCAGGCCTTTCTTCGAAGGTGCTGTCCTTCAAAGGTATATCAGAGTTGACGTGGCCCACCTAACTTTCAATTAGCTGACAGTCTTTCAATGGTTAACCATTTACACTATGTACCAATTAAGAAACCAGAGTTGATTTCTCCAGGACTAGAGGTTTCTCTGTTCGAAGCCCCAGGTCTGTTTCTGGTCTGGCACCCCTGCCTCTTTTGTGTCTGATGGTCTGAGTCTGGAACTTCTCTGTTTCATTGCTTCTTGTTTCTGGGTGGTAGAAGTGGAGATCTGAGAGCTCTGTCTACATCTTCTCTAGACTTTCCTTGTTTATAGTGCTGTAGCTTGCCTACCCCTTCACCCTTTGACCAGCAGCTAGTGGCTTTAATCCCTGAGCCGTTCTCCAGTCGCTTGGTTTGGCCTCCCTCCCATTGCTTCTTTTTTGTCCACTGGGGTTCTGGGTTACGAACATCATCTGGTGGTGTCCAAAACACAACTGCATTTCTAATTCTTATTCTCTTGCTATTTGAGTGCAACTTCAGTAGAAAAGGATAGAAATATCTTTATTTTTCATAATTCTGAAAGTTCTCTTGAAATGATTGTCTAGGATAAAGCCTCCAGTGGAGTAATGTGAGGATGGGTCTAGATTGTGTGAAGTAGCTTTATACTTCTTTCTTTTTTAAAACAGACCTGATTTTTAAGTGTGTGATTATCTAAACCCATCCTGAGAATGATTACTTGACTTGAAGAGAATTTTTCTATTCTGACATGGTGCAATCAAGGATAGATACCTTTACTTTTTTATAGAGCAAGCTTGCCTTTGAGATTCTATACTAAGAAAATAATTCAAGACAAAAACTAAACTACATTGTTCATTACTGTGTTAACTATATTTATGGAAATGGAAATTATCTAACTGTTCAATGATTTTTTAAACGATATGTGAACACAATGGATTAGTGTGTATAACTTAGAAAATATACTAAGTTGGAACAAGTGAAAGGATCTAAATACAAAGTTGAATTTATGTTCTGTTTTCGATTGTGTAAAATATTCGGCATAATTTCTTTGCTGTGAAAACACCTTATCTGGCAAATGGAATAGCAATAAAAATCACTTTGTAAGATTATCATGAAGATTAACAAAAAGAAGTTGCCTATAGTTTTTGCACAGAGCCTGATGCATTGTAAAACCACTGTAATGTCACTCACTGCTGCTATCCTCATATGAAAATTCTGTCAAAAGGAATAGCAATAAAAACTACTTTGTAAGATTATCTTGAGGATTAACAAAAAAGAAGTTGCCTAAAATTTTACCAGAGCCTGACACATAGTAAGCCCACCGTAATATCAGTCACTGCTGCTATCCTTATGTGAAAATGGCATGTGTGTGAAGGTTGTCTAGTTATGTGTATTCCATCCTCATTTTCCCCTTTCTAGTATAGTTTCTTCAATAAATAAAAATGAAAGTGTATATTAAAATGACTTCCATAATAATAAATAGTTCTTTATATTACAATTTTTGTAAGCATGGATATTCTCTGGCTAATTAGGTTGTTGAGTTAGAATTAAAATCTCACCATCAAAAGATAACTACTGTATGAGACAATTAGTGTAAAAATAGATAACTAGAACTATGTGCATATTAGTCCAAAGAACGATGGGAGAGGCAGAGGAGCAGAATGTGGGGAGAGAGAGAATCTCTCCGATAGCAGAGCTTGGTGGGCAGAGGGGGTGGTAAAGGAATTAAGAAAGATCCAGTGGGGATCTGCAAAGACAAGGTAATAGTGGGCAAAGATCATGGTGATTAATTTTATAAAGCATAATGTATAGGAATGATCATATAAAACACAATGTGGATGAAGGAGTGTGTAAAACACAATGTACATACATGAAAAACTATACATAAATTTTGTATGCAAACCAATATAAAGTCAAATGAAAGAGAGATCAAAGAATAAAAATATAATCACTCCAGAATTTTTTCTTTTGTTTTTGTTGTTAGTTGCTATGGAGTCACCTATGACTCAGACAGACCCTATGAACAGCAGATCTGACTGAACCGTACCCTAACCTGTACCATCGTCACTATCTCCTACAGGCTTGAAGCCATTGTTACAGTCACTGTGTCAATTCATCTGTTGAGGGTCTTCCTCTCTCTGACCCTTCAACCTTCCCAGTATGATGCCTTTTTACAAGTGGATTCTTAAGTCTCCTAAATTGCTCTCATCAAAATCACTCTGATGTCCTAGAGGCAAGAAGCTGCACTGCAATCCCAAAGGCCACGGTTCAAATCCACCAGATGCTCTGCTGGAGAAGGAGGGGCAACCTCTTCCTGTGATAGTCAGACCGATTCTACAGTACTTACGGGGAGGAGGGGGAGAAAAGAATTAATGAAACACTATATATGAAGGAAATACAATGTATATGAACATTAGATATAAACCAGTATAAAATAATATTTTTTTAAAAAAATAAAATCACTTTGAGAAGTTACAAAAATTTTACCTGTGCTCCCATAAAAAGCAATTAACTCACAATCTCCAATGATGGTGCTTTGGTAAAATTTGAAAGCACTTACTCTGTTAAAGAGCTCTGATGGCAAAGTGGTAAGGAACTGCACTGTCAACACAAAGGTGGACAGTTTGAATCCACCATCTGCTCCACAGGAGAAAGATGGGCAATCTATTCCCATGACATGTATTGCCTCTGAAAACCCACAAGAGAGTCAGCTACGTGTTGGTTCTGACTTGACGATAAACAATGTCTTTTAAAAGTGTAGCTAATATGTAGGTAAACTGATGACCACAGAGAGGTCCAGTTAGAGGGGAGAGAAAAGCAGCCTTAGAAGCAACATTTTAAAGGGGAATCCTAATGCACTATCTTTGATTTTGTTGTTGTTGTTGTTGTT
>NW_006400287.1:302069-307471 GCF_000299155.1 Elephantulus edwardii
AATCAGTGAAATTGTTCTGTAGTTTCCACATTCGGTTGGGTCGCCTTTCTTTGGGATAGGAACAAATATCGATCTCTTCCAGTCAGTTGGCCATGTCTATTCTTGACTGAGTCCAAATCCTAAAGAGAAAAATGAGCTGCTACTGAGTGGATTCTGATTCGTGATGGCCCCATCAATGAGATAGTACCGCTGTACCACATAAGTGTCTCAATGACTCATTACTTTCAAAATTTGATTGCCAGATCCTTCTACCTAGGCGCCTTTGAATGGACATGAGCCTTCCACTTCTCAGTTATCAGCCCAATGTGTAAATAATTTGTAAAACCCAGTGAGTCCTAGAGAGAAAAAGGTGATCAATAGGGTTCTTTAAGTCTCTTAAGCAGCCCTGATGGCTTAGTGGTAAGGAAATATGCAGCCACTCCAAAGGTAAGCAGTTTGGATCTACCAACTACTCTGTCGGAGAAGGATGGACAAACTCCACTCTTGAGATTTACACTTCTGAGAACTCACTGGAGGGACAGCTGAAAGTCAGTTCTACTACGATGCACACAACAAGCCTGTAAGACACATTTTTTACTATTGTAGAACTCAGAAAGAAATACAAGTTAGGGAGGTTTGACATGGTAATACCAATCAGTGGGACATACTTTTCTTTCTGCTTTTGAAAAGACTTCTTTTTGAAATTTGTATGTGAAACAGATCATTCAGGAGGCTGGATTTATAAAGAAGAATGTGCCATTGGGACTGGAGGAAGAATAAGCAACAACCTACATTACGTAGACAACAAAATCTTACACACCAAAACTGAGGAGGACTTGAAGTGTTTGGTACAGAAAGTCAAACATTGCAGCCTTCAAGATGAATTACATATCAACATCAAGAAAACAAAGATCCTCACCACTTGGCTAATAGGCAGCATCATGATGGATGGAGAAAGGGATGAAGTTGTTATTTATTTCATCTTGCATGAATTAAAATCAGCATTCTTGGCACCAGCAGTCGGGAAATAAAAAGATAAGCTGCACTGGGAAAATCTCCTGTCAAGGATAGCTCCAGAGTGCTGAAGAGCAACAACATCAGTCGAGAGACTAAGGTACACCTGATCAAGGCCGTGGTCTTCACTATTGCTTGCTATGCATCTGAGCAGTAACTAAGGATGACAGAAGAAGAGTCAATGTCTTTAAGTTATGACACTGGCGAAGAGTATTGAATACATCATGGACTGCTAAGAGAACAAGTAAGTCTGTCCTAGAGAGGCAAGGATTTTGAAGCTCTATCTCATAGTCTTCGGCATGTTGTCATAAAGGACCAGTCCTTGGAGAAGGACATCATGCTTGAAAGGCTTGGGGTAAGTGTAGAAGAGGAAGGCACTAGGCTACACATATTGACACGGTGACTTTAACAGTAGATCAAGTGTGTCAGCAACAGTGAGTTTGGCTCAGGAGAGGGTCACTATGAGTCAGAGTCAACTCAACAGCACATAACCACAGACAACAGTGTCTTTACAAAAACATAGTCTTCTCTTAGAAACTATACCAGAGACAACACAAATTGTCTCTTTCAAAATAATCCTTTCATACTTCCTTTTCATCCCAACAGAGTCCAAGGGACCTCCCGCAGAAATAAGTTTCAGATCTTGGAGACTTTCTGGGTTTTGTCATGCTGATTTGCTGGCAATTTGATGCCAACAAATAACAAAGAAATAAACACCTCTGGTTTTTATTTGATTTTTCCCTTCTCTCCAATTTCCTCTGTTAAATTATCCTACTGAGTTGTACGTATTTTTATATTCTTCCTCTGACCTTCTTTTAGTATTTGGTAGAGTCGAATAAGTAGGAATAATAAAAGCCAATCAGTCATATTCTGCATTGGCTTTTTTTGTTTAATTGAATCCTTCATTTATTCAACCAATAGGCATCTTTAGCTCAGTTAGAGAAATAGCTACTGAGAACCTCCAGGTGCACTGGGTAAACTACAAAAGAAACAGAAGTCACAATGCCTTGCCTTTCCTTAGGAAATGTCTTTGCCATTGTTATTAAATGAAAAGAGAAACACCTGAAACAAAGAGCAGGCTGAGATAAAATACTGAGTTGAGCACGTTTTAATGTGAGAGGGACCTGACACGCAGCCTGTGCTTTACACGTACCAGGCACTGGAGTGGCTGTTATCAGAATGTGATCCTATCTCTCCTTAGAGCGACCTTACTGTTGGGTGCCAGCAAGTCAACTTCAATTCATAGCAACCTATGAACAACAAATTGAAATCTTGCCTTACTCTGTGTCATCCTCACAATCTTTGCTATGCTCCAGTCCATCACTACAGTCTCTGTGTCCATCCGTCTTGTTGAGGGTCTTCCTCTCTTTCTCTGACCTTTCCTGGCATAAGATCTCTCCCCCAAGGACTGGTCCCCCATGACAACATGCCGACGTATGTAAGATGAACACTGGTTGTCCTTCCTCCAATGTAGACTTGTTTATTCTTTTGGCAGCTCATGGATATTCAGTACTCTTCTCCAACACCACAATTCAAATTGACATTGAATTCACGTTAGTTCTTCTGTCAACCTTAATGATTGTCCCCTTTCAGATGCATAAGAAGTAATTGAAAATACCATGACCTAGATCAAGTGCACTTTAAGCCAACGATGTTGTTCTTGAGCACTTTGAAGGGGTCTCTGACAGCAGGCTTTCCAAATGTGACAGGTCTTTTTTCTTTTTAACTGCTGTCATCATGGACATTGATTATGAATCCAAGTAAAATTAAATTGTTGTCAACTTCGATATTTTCTCTGTGTCATGACACTGTTTACTGGTTCAGAGGATTTTTGTTTTGTTTTGTTTTCTAGGGCAACCTTAGGAGGTTATAATTAGGGGAGTCCAGATTCTCGGTAGCAGCCAGGGCTCTGGAGTCAGCCTAATTGTGATCCCCTGGTATACGGCCTTGAGCAACTGAGTTTACCTTTCTGCGCCTCATCAGTAAAATGGGAATAATAATCCTACTTCAACGAGTTGTCATGAGACTCAAATTTAGGCAAAACAGCAGTGTGTTTAATAAGTATTTAAATTGTTTAACACACCTCAGTGCCTGACCTATCAAAGCAACTTATCACTATTAGATGCAATTTTCACTCCTTTTTGAAGTTAAGAAAACCAAGGTTGAGAGAGAATGTTATCCTGCTTGGCTAGAATGATTTGTCACCTAAACCTGAATGTGTCCTTCTGTTTTGCTTTAAAAGCAAATGCTGAAATATTTAGCAGTGATTCCAAGTCAGACAATGCTGAACAATCCAAAGACAGACACTATTTTGTTTGCATTATAACGATGCTGAACAAGGGTACATGCAATGCGGTCAGTTCAGTTTTCTTCTTGATATTATTTTCCCCCTAATAGAAATAAACAGAGATAAATAAGAAGTATTAACTTCCTCCTCTGCTAGCAGACACATGCAGACTCACACAGCATGGCATATAAGTCTCTGTGCTTCATTGAATCCTTCCTTCATTTAACAAATAAGCCTTTTTCCCCCCATTCATTTTCATGCATATTTATTGAAAATTCTCGAGGAACCTCTAAATAGCGCTGGTGGCATGCTGGTTTAGCACTGAAAGGTTAGCAGTTTGAAACAACCGAGCAGCTCGATGAATAAAAGTCTGGTAAAGTGGGCTTTGAAGGTTACAGTCTAGGAAACTCTATGGGATGTTCTTCTCTCTTACACGGGACTGATATGGGTCAGAACTGACTTAATATCACATAACAACAACAGACACCTCTAGGTGTCCAGTGAGTCTCCAATATTAATTCTTTTCCTGCCCAAGGCAAGTTCCCTTCATATCTCTGCCTTTTCGTTCCTGCCATCTGCTACCTTCCTGTTCCCCCTGACTGAATCTTCTCACATTCCAAAGCCCAGCTCAGTCAGACTCCTTCCTCCAGGATTTCATCTCCTTCCTGTTTCCTCCTTACCATCTTCTCGAATTGGGGCAGCCAGAGCCAACACTCGTAACAAGAGGGAGCCTTTGTTGCGCACTCACCATCAACCAGGCACCGTGCAATATCCTCTACCAAGAGCATCTCATTGAATCCTCAAAAGTACCCAATTTTAAGATTTTCCTTTTACAGAAGCAGGCAGTTGGTCTCTGAAGGATTACAAAACATGGCAGGTGTCCCACATCTAGAAACTAGAAGTGATTGTAGTGTACCAGAGTTGGAACTGACTCATAGCTAACCCTCCAGCAGGATTTTAGAGGCTGTAACTCTCACAGGAGGAAATTTCCCATCTTTCTCCTGTAGAGCAACTGGTGAATTTGAACGTCGTTCCTTGAGTTGACAGTGCAACTCCTCCTCCTCAGCCACCAGAGCTCCCTGGAAACCAGAACAGTTCTTTAGTCTTGTACTATCATGATGATGTGTCACGCTTATGAGTCCCGACTCTCACTAGCCTGCAATTGCCTTGAGTTGAGAAGCACAGCACTATTCTGTTAGAATTTTTCTTCCCACCATAACCAAGTTTGTACAATTGAAGAGTTTCTGCTGGACAGCAGACTTATATTTGAGGACATTACAAAGACTTTCAAAACTAGCAGCCAAAAACAAAACAAAACAAAACAAAAAAAAAACCAAACTAGCAGTCTAGAGAGCTCCAGGGGCCGAGTGGATGGGGAGTTGCACTGCTAACCCCAAAGTGTTGCCTCTCTAACTGTTTGAATCTTGCAAAAAGATGGACAATCTCCTTCCATACAGTTTACAGCCTCTGAAAATCCACTGGAGGGTTAGCTATCAGTCCGTTTCATCTGGATGACAATGAGTTTTTTGAGACACAGTAAATCATGATAAAGAGTAAAGACCACTACGTCCTCCATACCTGAGCCAGACTTGCTGAGTTACTGTTCCCTTTCTTCTCTATAATCTGGTAATCACACAAAGATTTCTCTAATTCAGCTTTTCAGTAGCATGAGCTTCTTTTGGCTTGCTATCAACTATTTTTTTTCTCATTAAAATATTTCTTGAAGATCTACACTATGAATTTTCACCTTCATATGGGGGACCTGGCTTTAATACCTGGCCAATTCAACTCACATGTAGCCACCATCTTTCAGCAAATGTAGCCTCTACTGAACAGAGCTTCCAGACCAAGGTAAGACAGTGCTGGTCATCTTCTCCCAAGTATCTGCTGATGAAACCTCTATGATTAATGTTGTTGTGTTGTTATGTGCCATCAAGTCATTTGTGACTCATAGCGACCCTATGTACAAGAGCCCTAAACGCCGTTCTATCCTGTTCCAACCTCACTGTCTCAAACATACTCATTCCCACCATTCCACTCACAGAATCGATCCATCTCATCGAGGGTCTTCCTATCCTGTGCCATCCCTCCACTCTGCCAAACATGATGTCCCTTTCCAAGG
>NW_006400287.1:308069-312403 GCF_000299155.1 Elephantulus edwardii
TGATTAATAACTTACTAATAATTCATAATCAACTATGGGGTTGGTCCAGAACTGGGTAACATTTTGTTGTATTGTATATGGTGTCCTGTTGATTTGAAGTGGGGGGGGGGAGGCAGTTAGATGGCAGCTAATGGCAACCACAAAATTGTGTATAATCCTAGATACTACATTATGCTAAAGAGCCCTGATGGCATAGTGCATAACAGGTTGGGCTGCTAACTAAAGGGCCCGTAATTAAAAATCACCAAGAACTCTATGGGGAAAAGATGAAAAGTCTGTTATTATAAAGATTTACAGTTTTGAAAGCACAGCAGAAGATTATTGTGAGTTGTAATGGACTCAATGGCAATGGGAAAACTATGCTAGGTGCTCCAACATAATGATGAGCAAAGAAATGAAGTTCCTGTTCTCATTAACTGCAGTTAAGCAGGGAAGATAGACACAAGAACCCCACAAATCCTTTACGGTTAGCTTTGTGTTTGAGAAGTACATGGAGTTCTGGGAGTGTTCACAAAACGGACTTGACCTGTTTGGGAGTAAAGGAAACACTTTCCTTGAGGAAATGATACTTGAGCAAGGATATGAACAAGAGAACAAGAGTAAACATTTTCTAAAATAAGAGAAAGGGCAGAGGTTATATAGCACATACAAAAGACCTGCCATGGATGTGACACAAACAGACCCCAAATAAAGACAAAGTGGGAGGCAGCAAAAGTCAGACTATGAATGACTTCATGGACATGCTAAGGATTTTGGTTTTGATCATAAAATGAGTTAGAAAGAAGACCCTCAATGAGTTGGCTTGACATTGTCATTGTAGCAATGGACTCAAGCATGTCAGAGGTTGTGAGGATGGTAAAGGATAGGACAGGTTGCAGATCTGTTGCTCATAGTATCACTATGAGTTGTACTCAATGGCACCTAACAACAACAACAAAGAATTGCATGCAGAGGATATGGCTTTAAACATTTTAATATACATAACAGATTTGGAGTGGGGACAAATTATACCAGGATTCTATTCCAGAAAGATGATCACCTGGACCAGAGTGTTGGTAGTAAGACATGAACAAATGGACCGCTATGAGAAACTTTTTTCAAAGATAAAATTGTTGTGATTGATAGAAGACTGGCTAGGAGGGGGAGAAAGGCTGTCAAGAAATGTACCTCAATTTCTTGTTGAAAGGTGAGTGGAAGGGGTTGTCATAAATGGAGATGGAAAATACTGAAAGAGAAGAGAAGCTCTCAAGAGAACCCCTTGAGTTCAGTAGTAAAAGACTGAGTTAAGCTAAGGTTGCCTTTGACACATCCAGTGGAGACTGTCAAGAAGGCAGTTAGACATATGGATTGGAGATACAGAGGATTGCTTTGGGACTTTCCAACTAGAGGTATGTGAGTTATCTGTACCTGTGTGGCAATGGGAGTCATGGACAGGGATAAAATTAGTAAGAAGAAAGTAAAGAATAAAAACCACAGAGAGCCTATGTGGTGTTAGCCTCCAAGTTGGCTTATTTTAGCCATTACAATTAGCCCTTTCTGGTCTCCAGCTATCTTAATTGCAGGCATATGGTCTTACAAATAAGTATAGTCTTGCAAATCAACAATAACTGTGAGACTTGAATAAGAGAAACAGCGCCTTCCCATACTGAGCCACAAGACTGAAGGCAAGATCTTGTGGCATCAAGACTTGAGGGCAATCTAGATGGTGAAGAGACTGGGGTATTACTGTGGAGAAGGTGTGGCTACGTGTGACCCAGGGTTTTTTGCATTTGTACTGGCCGCAATTGAAGGTTTCTGCTATTATTGCAGGATGCTTGAAAGAAAAGCTGTCTTATAATAATTGCTCTGAGGCAAATCTTGCTGGATGATTTTAATTTGACTGTTGGACTGAACTTGCAGCCTGGACTAATTGAGGAATTGTGCTGAAACTTGGACTAAAGTTTGTGCTTGAACTTAGGCTAAAATTTGGACATGTATTGGGTGTCATTCTTTGCCTTCCCACTCTCCAACTTACTACGAATAAATCCCATTCTCAGTACCACAAATGTAAGTCTGTGAATCAGAAATGAACAAACGAATCTCTTGCTGTTGGTATGGCTCTAGAAGCACCATGGGGCTGGGCTATGAGCTCTTTATCTGCTTTCTACTCTGGGACAATGAGTTCAGAAAGACACTCACAGCCTTGTGACCCCATGTTTGGTTTTCTCTTCTTTAAAACAGCCTATGACAGAGCCTTGAGCAACCTGAATATTTAATGGTCAGGTAGGATGACGAAACAGTGAGAAGCTACCAAAAAATAAACTAAAACTTGTAAAAAGATGGAATAGAGTGATAGGAGGAAACCCAAGAGAGAAGGGAGCATTTTAAGGGTGATTATTTTTACCTGAAGTCATTGGTCACTTAACCTGAGCTTTGCAGTGGAGTTGATGCCAGTAGCAACAGAAATGGCATCTGTCGTCACCAGTGAATTTCATGAGTATTAATTCCAGAAACCCTGTATTACAGTTTCCACCAAACACCAGTAACCTTGGTTTTTGATATTTGAATCCAAGCCAAGCTGTTTCAAAGAAAGCTGGTCATCCATTCAACCTATTTATAGCATTATAATATAGCAGAAAAGAAAAATACGGAGGAATTTTTTAAATATCATTTTTGTTCTAAAGGTCAACATAAGAAGGAGTAATTATCTGCTGCTGAAATAATATCTCTCAATCAAAGGTGGTGAATTCCCAGGTGAAAGCAATGTGCACACTTAATGAAGAGTCCATCTGTTATGAAATGAATTGTGGCAAAGCTCTGAGAACATCATAGCAACCTGTGACAAGACCACAGTTTCTCTTCAAGTGTGCTATAAAGACTTAGTAAAGCCTTCATTTTGCACCTGACATTAAAACACCATTAAAAGGTTCTGAATACAGTCTCAAAGCTGGGCAATTCTGAGGATGGCAGGGGTCATGAACCCATCCCATTACTTTTAGAGGGACAGTAAACATGAAAAGAACAAAGATCTGTTTAAAGAACAGAAAAGCCCTGGAATGAAAGGGGACAAAGGTAATTGCATGTACAATCACAACTTAAATAGCACATAGTGGTGCTGCCCTGTGAAGCAGCGACAGCTCTGAGAGGATGTACTCGGCCGTGTTGCATGGACATGGGGCTGGAATCCTCCCTCCAAAGCTCTCAAGTAAACTCAATTACCACCATCATAAGGTGGCGTGAGGGCTTCCCGTCAAACACAATTCCTTCCTAGAGTGTTTTTAGGTTCCAGAGTTCACACACAATGTCCCAATGAGTGTGTTTAATAGGGTCTTTGCCCTTCAGATAGTTAATAAGCATATTGCCTCTCATGGAGGAAAAACAGAAGTTCCATGATGGTGAGGGAGAAGAGGAAGATTCACCGTCAAGAATAATGACTGCAATTGATTAAGGATTTATTCTTGGCCAGAGATAATGCAGAATAAGTTTTCTCTAGTCCTCATAAAACAAAACGAAACAAAACGAAAATCCTTCAAACTCAACGTCATTGAATTGATTTCAACTCATAGCAACCCTCCATCAGATTTCCAAGACTGTAAATAATAATGGGAAGAAAATGGGACTTTTCTCCTGAAAAGTCCTTAGTGGATTAGAACCACTGAATATATACTGCCTTTGGATTGGCAGTACAGCTGGCTACACTAGAGCTCCCTAATCCTTATAAGAATTCTGACAATCAGGAACTATGCATTTATATTTTAGAGCAAGAATTGAATTCAAGAAAGAATTGATGGATATCATAATGATAGGGAAGAAGAGTGATTATATTGTAGGAATAATAATTAATGTTATAAGACAAAATGTGTATGAATGATTGAATGAACAAAACAATATGCTTTGCAAACTTACACTCAAATCAAGTGAATCACTCAAAGCAAGTGATCACTCAACTAATAGATGACTCAGTCAAGTGTGTTGACTTTGAAGTCCATCTACCTTGAACCGCACTACAGACTTCATCTGATTGTAGATCTAACATGTAGCATTTGGAGAAGACATTAGAAGCTAAACTCAATATGGAGGAGATATCCATCATTATTTACTTATTATCTGTTTGAAGAGATTACTTCTCACACACTGGGTGGATAAATGATTAAGGAATGAAAATCTAAGTGCCTGTTCTTCCACCATGAAACTGCAAGAGGTCTTGGAATTTCCTTATGCTTTATTTCCCTTATCATTTGTTCATGACTTCTTGATCTATCCTGGTCTCTTCAGGGAATATTGACTCTCCCCCTGCCCAAGCACTTACTTACTTACTTTCTTTCTTTCTTTCTTTCTTTCTTTCTTTCTTTCTT
>NW_006400287.1:312503-332067 GCF_000299155.1 Elephantulus edwardii
TTCCTTCCTTCCTTCCTTCCTTCCTTCCTTCCTTCCTTCCTTTCTCTCTCTCTCTCTCTCTTTCTTTCAATTGCATTCTGAACAGAGGTTTACAATGAAATTGGCTTGTAATTCACACGTTCGTACAGACTTATCCCCTTTTTCTTCAACATTCATTTCCTTAATGCATAACCTGTATCAACACTTTATACCAGGTTACAAAGAGACAAGAGCAGTATTCAACCACTGTTATAAAATAAAAGGGGGGGAACCCCAAGAGGACTATGAGGACATTGATTCTTGAGCTGAAAAAAAGGACAAAAAATAAATGATAGTTCTCAGCCCATCTACCTATGGTCAACTGATTTTTGACAATGAGATGAAATCAGTTAAGTGGGGAAATGACAGCCTTTTTAATAAATGGTGTTGGCAAAATTGAAAAACTATCTGCAGAAAACTCAAGCAAGATCCAGACCTCACTCCATACACAAATACTAAGTCAAGGTGGATGATGGACCTATGACTAAAACCAAGGAATATAAACTTCATTAAAGAAAAGCTTGGAAGAACTCTAGAAGTCCTAATCCACAACATAAACAGTCTTCCAAGAATCCTGAAAATCTACAACCAGGAGAAGATAAAATGGATGAATGGGACTTTCTAAGAATCAAATCCCTATGCACATCCAAAAACTTCTCCAACAGGGTAAAAAGGGAAGCCACAGACTGGGGAAAAGTGTTCGGTAATGACATGTCAGATAAGGGACTTATATCTAGAATTTATAAAATACTCGAGCACCACAACAAGATAAACAATCCAATTGAAAAATAGGCACAGGATATGAATAGACACTTTACCAAAGAAGACATTCAGATGGCAAACAAACACATGAAGAAATGTTCAAAATCCCTAGCTCTAAGACAGATGAAAATCAAAACAACTATGAGATATCATCCCACCCCAGTAAGAATAGCAAAATTTAACAGAACAGCAAGCAACAAATGCTGGCAAGGTTGTGGAGAAACTGGAACCCTTATTCACCATTGGTAGAAGTGTAAAATGCTGCAACCGCTATGGAAGTCAGTATAGCGCTTTCTCAAAGAGTTGCAAATACAAATACCATTTGACCCAGCAATTTCACTACTGAGAATATACCCCAAAGAAACCATAACTGCCACCCAAGCAGATATATGCACACTCATGTTTATCACGGCTTTGTTCACAATAACAAAGAGTTGGAAACAACCTAAGTGCCCATCAACAAATGAATGAATAGAAAAGCTGTGGTATATTCACACAATGGAATACTATGCTGCATTGAAAAACAAAGAACTCATGAAATATTATTCAAAATGGTTGACTCTGGAGGACATTATGCTGAGTGAAATATCTCAGTCATCAAAGGACAAATATTGCATGGTGCCACTGTTGTAAAATGGGCCTGACATCAGGGTTGGGGGGGAGACTGAGAAATATGGGATAAATAATGTATACTGCATTGAAACAGATGAGGGAGAGAACGGTTTAGAAGGGATGTATGATTATGTATTATTGTCATGACAGGAGTCCAGGGCAAGGGCTGCTTGGTGGTGTGGACTTGGGGAGAGGGATTGTATAACAGTGAAAGAATTTTTCTTTTACTTTTCAGGGAGAGAGGAGTGAACTGGTTGGGAGGGGTGGGCAGGGAGAAAAGTGCAACAATGAATGAATGGAAATCCAAAGTCTCTAAATTTTCATTAAAATTAATAATAATAAAAAATTAAAAAATAAATGATAGTGCTCATTCATTCACACAGAACACAGGAGGAACAGCTGAGCACACGTTGCCTGTTCCAGATCTATTTCTTTGAAGCTCCCTCCAAGTAAAGTCTCTCCAACCTGCAAGTGGTTTCTGTTGTTTAGAGTTGAAGAACCTTAAGTGGGAAGCAGGAAGGCAGGAACAGTATGTAAAAGAGTTTTGGTATTTTTTACAAAACAAGAATAAAAAGTTGGGAAAGTGTTTCAAAGAACATACTAAGGCAATGGGGACAAATAATGGAAAGGTTGGCCCAGTAACTGCCTTGACTAATAGAAAGAATATGGCAGAAGTAGCAGTGTGCTAATCCCGAGTTTCACCTTTAATTAGCCTGGTAGCTCCACTTTTTGCCCTTTGAAATATTTGCTACTGAGATGCTCCCTCTTGGAATCCAGCTGTCGTTCCAAGCCGAAGTCCCCTGGAGAGGCCCCGTGAAGATGTTCCAGTTGAAATCCCCACCTGAGCTCTCATCTGCCAAACCAGCCCCACTGTCACTCATGAGAGTGAGTCATCTTAGACGTCTAGTACAGTTGAGCCTTCGTAGCACCACATCCCTAGGCTCAGATGAGAGATTCTAAGTGAGAATTGCCCACGTAAGACCCATCAACTTGCAGAGTTGTGAGCAATCATAATAAATGGTTGTTTCAAACCACTAAATGTAGGGTGGTTTGTTCTACAGCACCAGATAACGAAAACAGAGTGCCTGGAATGAGTATAGCTTGATAGAAGGAAATCTGTTTCAACAATTTTGATAGATACTGTCAAAATCTTCTCCCTGAAGGTTGCACCAGTGTACATATTTATGAAGGGCAGATGACAATAAAGACAGGATTAGTCAAGTTTCTTATCATTTTCCATAGTGTTGGCACACCATGTGATAAGGAATGGCATTGTTAATCCAAAGACAGGTCATATAAATTCACAAACTTCTCCGTAAAGACAGGTAGGCAGTCTCCTATGTGATTCATGATTCACAGTTTCTGAAAACCCACTAGATGGTCAGTCAGCTATGAGTTGGTTCCAACCCTCTGGTATATAACACAACAACATTAAAAAATAAAGGACACTCATTTGTACAGTGACTCTAAGAATGGGTTCAGTCAGAATGCACAGGATATAGCACTAATAACACTTCTATCACTCACGCTCATTATCTCAAATGGCCTTTTTTATTATTATTAATTTTTTTTCAAACTAAAGAGCAAACATGTTTATTTTGTGCACAAAAACATGCCCATGACCCCGCATGGCACACATGTGGTCAGATTTGGGCCTTAAGAGAGGGTTAGACGTGCGCTGAGTAAGTGGGAGTGAGGCTCCCCCACCAGCCCTCAGGCTGACACTGCTGATTGCAGATGGTGGAGCAAGGAGGCAGAACAGGCAGGTGAGGTGGCAAGTGGCTTTGGGTGAAAGACCTCGGTAGCCGAGGGCAGTGTCGTCAAGGTGCTTGGCCTCCATCCCTCTGGCCTTGCCAGGACTCGCTTTTGCCTCAGCTTTTTGATAAATGAGACCTTGTCCCAATTCCGAATGCCGTTGTCTCGGAGCTTCTTCCTGTCGTCTGTGAGCTTCTCTCCTGGATTGGGAGATCGCAGAGCAGCGGGTCCTGCACCACCATGGCAAGACCCTCTTGGAACACATCCATCACCTCTGAGTGTGGCAGTTCTCATCATCGTCTTCATCGTCAACCAACATCTCTGGCCGTTGCTCGGCCTCGGCCTCCGACCCCTCCAGGACTAGGCTGCAGCCCGAGTCTCAACGTGGATGTTGTTCTGAGCAGAGATGAGTGAATACTGTCGGACGCCAAGTGAAACCGGATTCCTACTAGTGAGCTTGGGAGCAGCCATGACCAATTAGGACTGAGTGACAGCGTGTTGCAAGGCCTAATGGGAGCTTTTTTATTATTATTAATTTTAATGAACATTTACAGAGATGTTGGATCTTCATTCATTCACTGTTGCACTTTTCTCCCCGACCATGTATACAATCCCCCCGCAAGCCCCCCACCCCACCCCCCGCCCTCTGCTGCCCCGAGTATACTCTACTCTGCAACCTTCATTCCGGACCCTTATGATAATCATAATACCCTATAATATATTGTTTTTGAACTGTTCTCTCCCTCATCCGTTTCATTGCAGTATACAAAATTTATCTAGTTTTTCTCATTCTTACCCCAACCCTGATATTGGTCCCATTCTATTCAAACTGCTTTTTAAGAAAATATATAGAAAAAGAGCTATTAAAAAGGAAACACTAAAAAGAAAAAAAAAATCAGCACAGTGTTCAGAATTCCTTTTAACACCTTACAAAATATGTTTGGTCTGTCACTCAATTTACTGTGGGTGCTGGCAGTAAGTCATGCTAACATTTTTACTGTGTATCTAAGGAGTGACATCCAAATCAATTTCATTGGTACAGGAAAGACTTACTTAGCTCTGGCTGTGCAAGCACTGAAAGAACATGGAGATGAGATAGGAACAGGAGGAACAATAGCAACATTGCCTATTACAAATAAGACTATTTCTCCCCTGTATCTGTAAAATTAGAGATGACCACCTGGATGCTAACGCTGGGCCATTCATCAATGTGGGAAGCCAAATTTCAAACTAAATAGTAATGATAAGCCAAATGCTGTATCAGGATATGAGGGAGGCATAAATATAAGCTGGAATTCCCCCCTTTTCACCCAGACAGGTAACAGGGGTCAAATGCCAAGGCAGACCTTCAGTCGTTTTCACAATTCTTGGATTGTACTTACTAACCCCTCCCTCCTGAGATAAGCATAAGGTTGACAACAGAGGAAAAACTCAGCTTCATTTGCAAAAGATTTATCTTTGTGATTTACTTCATGATGATTTTCAATAAAGCCACAGAAAGGCATGGCTTGAGGGCTTCAGATTCCGAGCCCTTCATCCCCTGCCTTCACACTCTTATGCTCCCTGTTTTCTCCTCCATTCTTGGTGTCCCATCACTTTCTTTATTCTTGTCCTCAGCTGACAACACATCTATATGGATTTCTCTCATGAATAAATTCATATGTATTTATTTGTCAGACTTTTAAAGACAACATCATCTCCATTCTATTAGTCTCACTTTCTAACTCCTTTACAAGAAGGTTCTGTAGGAAGTAGGGGTTCTCTTTTTCTTCTTTGCATCTCCATACACTTTTATTTTTCTTTCATTATCTACTTTGTGTATATTATTTCCAGATGCTTAGACCTTTAGATTGCCAAAGGAAAAGGAAAATTACAGTCATGCAGACAAGAAGAGACCAAAAGAATTCTGGGAGAAACAAAGAAGAGAAGGAGAAGAAATATTCACTATCAAAATGAGTTTTGACTCATGCAACCATAAAGGGCAAAGTCTAACCACCCCATAGAGTTTCCAAGGTTAGACATCTTTACAGGAGCAGACAACTACATGTTTCTTCCTTGTCATAGCTAGTGGATTCAAACTACTGAACTTTCACTTGGAAGCCAAGTGCTTAATCACTATGCCATCAGGGCTGTTAGAGAGGAGAGAAATAGTCATCATACAGCAAAATTATTTGGCAAGAGTAAATTAGCATGTGGAAATAGCAACCTACTCATGATTAGAGCAGTAGTTCATTGCTTTTAAGTACCATTGAGTTGACTGCAACTCATAGTGACCCTATAAAAAATAGATATGAACTTGATGTTATCTTCACCATCTCTCATTAATCGTTACATCTCTGCCCATCGTTACAATCCCTATGACAGTCTGTCTTGCTGAGAGTCTTCCTCTCCTATACTTTGCAAGCATGATGTTACTTTCCAAGGACAGGCCCCTCCTGTCAACATAATCAAGATGAAGCTTCATATCTCTGCTTCTAAGAAGCACTTGTTGCACTTTCACCAAGACATATTTGTTTGTTCTTTTGGTAATCCATGATATATTCAATACTCTTCTCCAACACAACAGCTCAATGGCTTCAATTCTCCTTCTGTCATCTTTAGTCATTTTCAAACTTCCAAATGCATGGCAAATAATCTACAAGACCGTGGCTTCGATCAGGCACATGTTAGTCTTTAAACTGATGTCCTTGCTTGTCAGCACTTTAGAGAAGTCCCTGAAGGCAAGTTGTCCCAATGCAATACATCTTTTGATTTCTTGATTGCTGATACTAAGGGTGTTGATTGTGCACCAATGAAGGTCAAATTGTTGACAATTTCATGAATTTTTCCGTCTGTTTTGACGTCTATTGGCTCAGTGATTAGGGGTTTTGTTTTCTTGTTGTTGACACATAATCCATGTTGAAGGCTGAAGTCTTTGATCTTTTGCAGCAAGTGTTTTCAAGTCCTCCTCTGTTTCAACAAGCAAGGTTGTGTCATCTGCATAACACAGGCTGTTGACACATCATCCTCTGAGCAGTGGCTTAGTGGTAAGGAATTGTGTTGCCAACGCAAAGGTATGCAGTTTGAACCCACCAACTGCTTCATCGGGGAATGATGAGCAATCTCCTCCCATCCAATTCACAGCCTCTGTAAACTCAATGGAAGCCCAGCTAAGAGTTGGTTCAAACTCAACAGCACATGGCAACAGCAAATTATAACTCAATAAACAAGTGACCTCATCACAAACATCTCTCATTCTTGTTACACAAGTAAATGTGGCTAGGAGTCAAGATGGACAAGAACTAGAACTTTGAATGCTGACAGAATCCCACACAAAAGGCTTCTGTTTCTACTGACCTCTTCACGTCTAACTTCTCTCAGGTCCCTTCACTTGTTCCCATCCGCACAAGATCAAAGCTGGATGCCCCAACCCATACTCTAGAGTCCTCAACTCACACCCTACAGCCTACAAAACTGTAAATCTTTTCAATGTAGCTCTGTGACTAACTAGCACCTCTGAGAGCTTCCTTAAGTCTGCTTCATCTAATCAGTTGTGCATGTGAGATGTTAATAACCAGGACTGCAGTCATCTACACTCAGGGTAATGGAAGGGTGTTTTCAGAGAAAGAGGCTAAACAGGAAGGACATGTAAGGAAACCAGCTGAACCAAACAGAAGACTCATGTTTAACAGAATTAAGGATAAGGTTGTATAGCTGAGGTTGACCAAGCAAAGCCTGGAGAGATTGTGCGCAGTATTCCCTTAGCAGGAGAAAGCTGTGCTGTGGGACTGTTTTAATATTGGGTTCCAAGTTCCCTGAATCTTGCAACCCTCTTGGAAATGGAATCAAAAGTATGCTTTCTTAAGAAGACCAGAGAAAGGAATCTAGAGCAAGCCAGGGCTCAGCAGAGGAACAGCTTTCAATGCAAAGAAATGCTGTTGTGAACAGTTTAATGAACTGCCTCCTCTCATTACCCAGGCTCCCCTTCATCTACCTTGAGGAGCAGACACTTCACATCTCCCACCAGGAGTGGGAGGCAGAGGTTGAGCTTTCCAGCCTTTCCAGATGGGGCTGTGTTGCCTGACCATAATTGCTATTTTGAGAAGCGAAACAGCCTGTCTCATCTCAAAGGGCTCACACAAGGAGGTGAAGTGGCCTCCAACCCTGACCACACTATGTGGGAAATCCCTCAGGTAGGATGACATGAACAGGGGAGGGCAAGGAGATACTGAAGGGGAACCGGCAAAGGTCAGTATTTAAAGGTCATGCCAATCTCAGAGTACTCGGTGTAGGTTGCAGCTCTCCTGTGTGTAATGAACAAATCTGCACTAGAGTTGTCATCACCAAGCTGAGAGAATGGGCAAAATACAGAAATGTTCTATGAAACTCACTGGTTTGGGGTAAAGAACAGAACTAGGGATTTGAGTTTGCGAGAGGTCTTTCTTGAGGCTATTCTTTGGAACAAGATATCATGCCTAGAACGGTGGAGGGTCCGTGAAAGAGAAGACTCACATAAAGATGGATTGACATGGTGAATGGGCATGGAGAATGGGCTCAAAGATGTTAAAGATGGTGAGGAAGGCACCAGATAGGGTAGTGTTTAGATCTATAGGTATAGATCATAGGGTCCCTGTGAGTTGTACTCAACAGCATCTAACAACAACAACAACATATATACCTTGTCTCTGTTCTCTCCGCATGTCTGTCGTTGCTAGCTGCCTTCCATCAGGCTCTGAGCCTTGACAACCTTGCAATGAAGCGCTGACTCGTCCTGCTCCACCCCCATGACAGGTTGGAAATAAGACTGTGTTGGTCCACCATGGGCTTTTCAGTGGTTAATTTTAGGATGTAGATCGCCAGACCTTTCTTCCTAGTGCTTCTTAGTCTGGAAGTTCCACTGAAACCTGTTTAGGACCATAACAAATGCAAGTTCCCACTGACAATAGTTGCTATTTGCACACGTGGTGTACTGACTAGAAATCAAACTCAAATAGTACACATGGGAAGTGAGAATTCTGACCCTGCCTGAGCCACCTATGTCCTGTTTTCAGTTTGTCTGCCTTATTCTTTTTCACCCAGAAAAGCAGCCAACTCCACTTTCTTGTCCACAAGCAGAGTTGGCCGAGGCTTGGCCTAGGGTTTAGGGCAGATGGTGGCTTAAATGCCTGAAGGGCCCGAGGGTTGGTTCAAATTGGGTTTTTTGGGTTTTGTTTTTTTTTTTTGTCACGCATTCTTCTAAGTGGTATAGCACTGGTCTGTGCATTGATGTACAGAGATAACTCGTGGTTGCTGTGATGCTAAACACTGTGACACTGGTGTGTCAAGTATGATAATGTTATCCATGGTGGACAGTGTGTGTTTGGTGGCACTCCCATTAAAACAAGCTTGGAAGCAGGAGTGGTATCCACTTCTGAAATGGGTTGCCTCCGGAAACTCTATGAACAGTGCTCAGGTCTTTCGTTCATAGTGTCTCTATGATTCGTCTACTACTCGATGGCACCTGACAACAACAACAACAGCTCCTGAGGGAGCTCTGATGTCCTATTGGTAAGAAGCTGCAATGCAATCCCAAAGGCATATGGTTTGAATCCACCAGCTGCTCCACAGGAACAAGGATGGACAATCTTTTCCCAGGCTTGCTTCTTAGAAGCACTTTGGATAATCTCCTGCTGTGCCATTTACTGCCTTTGAAAACTCTTTGGAGGGTCAGCTCGGAGTCTGTTCCAACTCAGGAGCACACAACGACCACAGCTGCTAAGCACACAACTACCAACAATAGACTCTCCCTTCAAACAGAACACCCTCTGTTCCTCCTGGATGAAAGGGAGTCCTGGATGAAATCCCTTGAAGGAAATTCCCATAGAAATGGTAGTCTCATATGCCAGTTAAAGTGATGGGAGTCAGACATAGCTGTTAGGTGCTGTTGAGTCAACTGTGACTCATCCAACCCTATAAACAACAGATCTGAACCCTGCCCTCTCCTGCACACCCAAGCCTTCCTTGTGTCAGTTCCTCTTACTGCATATCTTCCTCTTTCTCTGACTCTTCACGTTTCCCAGCGTGATGTCTCTCTCTAAGGACAGGTTCCTCCTGAGAATACGCCTACAGTAAGTGAGACCAAGTTTCATCATCCTTGCTTCTAAAGAGCACTCTGGTTGCATTTCCTTCAAGACAGATTTGTTTGGGGGTTTTTTGGGCAGTCCATGGGATTTTGAATAGTCTTCGCCAGTGGAGCCAAGTTAAAATCCCAATTCTGACATTAATAGTTGGGTGAAGCTAGAAGGTGGGTTAGCTTCTCTGAGCCTCTATTTCTTCAGCTGTAAAAAGTAAGGATAATAATATCTTCTCCCAGAAGGGTTTTGGGAGGATCAGACAAGAACCCCCTCAGTGGCCTTTCATCTGTCTTTGTTGGATGCTAGCAGTGCAGCCACCACGGTCACCTGCCATTAGCCACCACGACTGTGACATTCCCATACACGCCTTGACAAGAGCACTATTTCAGGGATGTGTCAAGCTGAGTTGGCTGCTAGAGAGAGACTCCGTGAGAAACAAGGCCTGAGTCAGACTCATGAGTTCTGACAGCAATGTGTCTAGCAATGAAAACAGCTATCATTTCCCCACAGCAAAATAGGAAGGGAAGAAAAAAGGCACCTCCGAACCTTTGTAAATGAGAAATAATCCATGCATGAAGAAAGTCATTCCAGAGTGATATTATTAAAATTCTGCCCTTTCTTGCTATTAGGAGAGCAAAATTGGCAGGGAGAACCAGGGGCAGGTTATTGCAGAGGCTGTACGTTAAGCCTTGAGCTCCCAACCTAAAGGTTTGAGCCGGCCTTCCACCAGGAGAAAGAGGAGCCCATCTTTGCCCGTGAAGACGTTCAGCTTTGAGAATCCTACGGGCGAGTTCTACTCTGCCCTTTAATGTCACTATGAGTCAGAACCAGCAATACGGTAATGAATTTGATTTCCTGCAGCTTCAAAACCTCTATGAAATGGTGTCTCTCTAATTTTCAAAATCTTTTCATTAAGAATCAAATAGGAAGGGAAAGACGTGTTTTTGTGCACCCTCCTTTTTAAAAATGAAGCCTGGGAGGAAATATTTCCTGAAAAGTTGACCTATAAAGATTTAGAGGAGAGAAGACGCTTCAAAAGGAAGATGCTGCTGACAGAGCCAGTGGTAATGTCTTGAGGAGTTATTGTTGTTGTTGTTATTATTACCAACTTCCATCGAGTCACTCTCAGCTCACAGTGACCCTGCATACAACAGAACCAAACAGTACCTGGTTCTGTACCATTTTTGCAACCAATGTCATGCTTGAGTACAATTTGGGGGCCCCTGTGTACTTTCTGATGATGCCATCTGTTGGAAATGGTGCTATTAACCCAAAGGCTGAGCCTTTCTGGCAGCTTAAATCCACGAGCAACTTTTGAGAACAATAATGGTCAACCTTGTCTTGTGGAATCTACATCCTCCAAAAAAACCACTGGAGAATCAGCTAGGAGTTGGTTCCAACTTGACCCCAGGGAGAGTGTATTATAAGTGCCATTCACTCCAAGGGGCTTGTTCCCTGGCTAGTGTGTGGTGATCCACAGGATAGTTTATAAAGGTAGACCAAGAGGCCTTTATTCCTAGCCTGTCTTACTCTGGAAACTCGCTGGAATTTGTCCACTGCCAGGCACCCTGCGGGTATTTCAAATACCGATGACATAACTTGCAGCATGATAGCAACATGTAAGTCGCCACAGTGTGACATACTGACAGACAGGTGGGAATGGGATTGAGATGTCACTTTTAAATCAGGACTGCAAGCGTGCATGTCAACACAGCCCTGAAGGACGCCTGTCCCTGTGTCATTAATGGAGGGGAAATTTATATCCACACATGCCCACTAATCTCTTGCAGAAAAAAATATTTTCCTTAAAATCACTGAATTGTAAGGGAGGAAATGTTCCCCCCCCCCCCCCCCCCATTTCAGATGTCTGTTCACCCACGGCATTCTCTGCAACACCAGCATAATCTACTGTGGCATCACCTGTTTGCCTGACAAATGACAGGTCAAGGACTTGACAACTGGGATGGATTCCCAGCTACAGGCCAGTCCACAGCACCTGAAGGATCCCCTGGGGGCCACAAAAACACAGCCTTCCTCCTCTACCCTCTTGATTGTCTTGATACATGACTCTCCCTAAGATAAAATCTCTTGACTCTGTTGTATGTCCAAGAGCTGTATTTTCTGTTTTCATCATTGAAACATGCAATCTTGAGATGGCTATGGCCTGCCCACAGGGCAAGGTGTTTTGACATCCATATTTAGAACTGACTTTAGAAGGCTCTTGAAAACACACATTTTGGCATGCTAACCCTTCTGAGTGGATGGCACGTGCACCTCAGAGTATCGGCTCAGCTGTGTTAAGACTATTTCATTAAATGTGAGACTCACATAACTATTGCTGCGTTTACATGTCATTGTTGATTGTGACTCATAGTGACCCTATGCATACAAGTTCTGAACTCCGCCCTTTCCTGTGCCTGACAGTGAGATTCTGTCTCCAACACACCTATCCCCATTACTCCAGTCATTTTGTCAATCCATCTCATCATATGGTCCTGGAGGACAGGAACTCCCCCTCCTTTGCTCTCCCTTCACCCTTTCAAGCATGATATCCTTCTCCAAGGACCCTCCTGGCAACATGCCCAAAGTATTTGAGACAAAGTTTCAAAATCTTTGCTTCCAAGGAGCATCTTGATTTCATCTTCTTCATGAAAGACCTCTTTGTTCACTTGTTAGCACATGGTATGGTCAATGCTCTCCTCCAGTACCACAACCCAAAGGCATCATTCTTCTTCTGTAATCCTTAGTCATTGTCCAGCTCTCTGATCCATAGCAATCAATTGCAAAGACCATGGCCTGGATCAGGCCCACCTTAGTCTCTAGAGTGACATTGCTTCTCTTCAGCACTCTGAAGAGGTCCCTGACAGCAGATTTTCCTTATGCAATTTGTTTGTTTGTTTGTTTGTTTGTTTGTTTTTATTCTCTGACTGCTAGTACCAGGAGTTATTTGAGGACTAAAATTCTCTGTCTGAACCTCAACAAAGAACTTTAGCAAAAAAGATGAAGATAATAATTCTTAGTCTTGAGGAATTTCCTGGAATTAAATGAGGAAATGTATGACAAATGCATCTTTACAATAGAAGTTTGAGCATTGTCCCATTATGCTTTCCTTTCTAAAAAAGTTTACCTCCTAGAAAAGCTGTGGTATATTCACACAATGGAATATTATGCAGCACTGAAAATCAAAGAACTTATGAAATATTATACAAAATGGGTAACCATGGAGGACATTATGCTGAATGAAATACCTCAGTCACAAAATGACAAATACTGTATAATGTCACTGTTATGGAACAGGACTAGGGTAGGGAGGAAACTAAGAAAAGAGAGGATAAATAATGTACATGGCATTGAAACAGGCGAGGGAGAGAATTGCATAAAAGGAATATATGATTTGGTATTATTGGCATGACAAGAGTCGAGAATAAGAGTTGCATAGTAAAGTGGTCTTTGTGGGTGGGTGGGGGGACTGTATAACAATGAAAGAACTTTTTTTTTCCAAAGGGAGAAAAAAAAAACAACCCAGAACTTGGGGGAGGGTAGGGAAGGAAATGTGCAACAATGAATGAATGGAAACCCAAGTTCTTTATAAACTTTCATTAAAATCTACAAAAAAAAAAGTTTATCCCCAAATTAATAGACCAATGAGGGTGGGATGGAATAATATTTTTTAATATTTTAAACTCAACATTTATATTGCTAGGTTTTATGAAAGTATCTTTTCATCATGTAAGAATATTCATCTAATATCTTTATTCATAAAGTAGTAAGGCTATTGTTTTGTTAATCTTCACATAACAACTACTGTGGATAAACCTTGAGGGGCTCATTTATCTTCTCTAGGTTTCAGCTTGTTCATCTGTTTCATTGATGCTTTTAGGTGCCCTTCAAACAGCATGACTCACAGTGACCCTACGACCAATGGATTTAAACTTCACCCTATCCTGTGCCATTTGCATCATCTCTGATATTCGTGAGCCCCATTGTTTCAGTCACTGTGTCAGTCCTCTCCTATGCTTCGCCTCTACCTTTCCAACCATTATGTCCTTTTCCAAAGACTGGCTTCTCCTAACACTCTTGTCTCTGTTTATCTCGATGTTGTTTATTCATCCAGTTTTAAGGAGTTTGGCTTTATTTATATTATAAAGGGTTAATGCTTATTGAGGGAGCTCAGGTGGCCTAGTGGCAAGAAGCTGCACTGCAAACCCGAAGGCACACTGTCCAAGGCCACCAGCTGTTCTGCAGGAGAAGGGTGGGCAATCTCCTCCCTGAGATTAATGGCCTCTGAAAACCCACTGGAGGGTCAGCTATGGGCTGATGCTAACTCTGTGGTACATAACAACAACAACAACAACGCATACCAAAGGCTGTAGCCTTAAGCTTCATCAGGTAAGTGCTTCTGAGAATCAGCCAATGGATCACAAAAGGAGATTCTTCTATACTGTTGTTATTATGTATCACCTAGTTACCGACTCACTACTGACCCTCCAGCAGGTTTTCAGAGGTAGTTTAATCACAGCGGGGGAGACTGCCCATCCTTCTTCTGTGGGGCAGCTAGTGGAGTCAAATCACGTGTCTTGGGGTTGGCAGCACAACTCCTTACCACTAAGCCCCCAGAACTCCCCCCCCTCTTTGTCCTATACAATGATGGAAAATGAACCCACTAACTTGGAAGGTATTACAAGACCGACACAACATGGACTCACACACATGCTCACGAGTGTGAGGTTAGTGCAAGAATGTATAGCATTCCCTTGGGTTATGCTTGAGCCAAACCAATGACAACTAACATCAATGTGCCATCTCGTGCACATTGAACTGGGAATACAGTGTGATTAGATATGTGGAAGCAGTTTAAGGAATATATACAAACTCATGCCCTTTTGGCTTCTCTGCCAGATCACCTGGTATTTCCCGTGGTCTCCTTGGTTTTGCTTATGTGTCTGCTGTGACTGAGTCCTGGTTGTCAGGAGCTGCGGTGATGTAGTTGCTATTGGCTGCCATCGAGTCAAGCAACCCTCTGCACAGCACATCTGAACCCTGCCTTACCCTGTCCTGTCTTCGTCATCTCTGAAGCACTTGATCCCATTACTGCTGTCATTGTGTCAAGCCACCTCACTGAGGGGCCTTCCTCTCCTTCACTGAACCTCCACCTTTCCAAGCTTGATGTTTCTTTCCAAGTAATAGTGTCTCCAAGGAACATGCCCAAAGTATGTGAAATGAAGCTTTGTCATCTTTGCCTTCAAGAAGCACTCTGGACACACTTTCTCCAAGACATACCTGTTTGATATTTTTTTTTTAGTAGTCCATGGGATATTCAGCATTCTTCTCCAATATCACAACTCAAAGACATCAATTCTTCTGTCATCCTTATTCATTGTTCAGCTTTTAGATGCATAGCAAGTGATTGAAAAGACCATGGCTTGGACGGGATGCACCTTAGTCTTTAAACTGACATCATTGCTCCTTAGTAATTTAGAGATGTCCCTGAAAGCAGACTTGCCCAATACAATACATCTCTTGATCTCCTGATTGCTGGTACCCAGGGTATTGATTATGTCTCCAAATACGATGAAATCATGACGTGATGAAGATCCTAAACGTTGAAACCTCTTTGGCTGTATAGTAGTCCATGACCACAGGGACTAGGGATCAGAAAGACCTGTTCAGGGCTATATCAGGGCAGGCAGGCTGAGAATACTGCCTCACACCAAACCCCATTCTTGGTCACTTTCTTTCTCTCACATCCCATTCAAACTATTAACAAATCCTACTGGCTCTCCCTTCCAAACAGGCTCTCTCTTTAGCACTCCTCACCAGTTCACTAGTTTTCATAGTTATCTTTTGCAATAACTTCTTCACTGCTCCTGGGTTCTGCCTTGGCCCCATTCCTCTACCAGAGTCTACTCTCCATACAACAACCGGAATCTGTTTTCACGTGGCTACCTTCTCTGCTCATAACCTGCCTCTGGTCATCTATCTCCCAGAGCATAAAAGTCAGACCATGATCATGAAACTCAAGGACTTACCTGATCTGATCCTGACTCTCTCTCCACCTGAAATCTCATTACTCTCTTTCAATCACCCCAAACCCACAGATCTCCCCAAGCACTTTAATATAACCTTCACAGCAATGGTAGGAGGAGTGAAGCAAGCTTTCCATTTTACAGATGAGAGAATTGAACATTGGGACTGTAGCGTAACCTGTCCAAAGTCGTGGAGCTAGGAAACGATGGAGTTGAAATTAGAATCCAAAGCATTTCTTTAATGTGACTATATTCATTATATGTTGCATTGACATTTTATAAGTTACTTTTAATCCATTTAAGAACAAGTAGTGAGGGAGGGAAGGAAGCAAAGAGGACAAGAAAAGATTTGGGGAGAAAAGAATGAAAGTAGGTGGTTACTCCAATGTGGGGCCAGGGCTTGTCACATTTCTGAACCCAAATTTTTGGAGACCAAGAAAACAATTGTCTAAGTAAACGCCTTTCTAAATACTAGAGCAGAAATTTCTCAGATGCATCAGGAATTTCTGCAAGTAACAAAAAAAAAGAGAAGGTACATTTCAAACAGCAGAAAAAATCCTGACAAACCAGGCTAGCGTTTGAGTTAACGGCAGAGACAATGTGGTTGAGCCATCAGAAAATTGTTTCACAGTCCAGAGTTTCTGCTGTTGTGCTGCCATTAACATGATGCTAATGGAAAGGAATAAAATGTGTCTTGAAAGGGACCCATCTGCTCTGAAACTTCAATTAATATGATTAAGGTATCGCTGGTAACTACCCTTTTATACAGTAAACTGGCATCTGATGCACATTCTGCACTTTATAGATTATTACAGCAGAGCTAATGCAGTCAAATAAAGTGAAGCTGTGCCCAATTAACATTTGCAGCCAGTTCTGCAGGTCAGAGCTTTGATGAGGAAGAGGGAGTGGAGGGATTTGAACCTGACCCTCACCCTGAAAGGCGTATCATCTCTGCTTTCACTCCTTAGATCAGACTTCCATCTTCTGCTTTCTCCATCCTGCAGTGTAAAGACTAAACATAGAGTTCAACAACGTGGATCAGACAGGATAGGTGGTCAGGGCCCTAGCAGTGATCAGTAAAATACAGGGCTCTGGCTCTAGGAAATAGGTGTCCACTCTGTTGTGACTTATTAGTATTCACTAAGACTCATGGCCTCTCCATATGACATTGGAGTAGAACTGTACTCGATGGGGTTTTGATGCTCTAGATTTTTTAGCCTTTGAACACATCAAGTTGTCACATGTTAGAATCAACTTACTAGCAACACTATTTGGAAGTGGATCTTAGTGGACTAGAATCTTCCTTTTTTTTATTTTTTATTAAGAGCTGAGTATGTTCACTGTTTTATCATCCAAAGATTCCAACTAGATGGTGCTGAAAGCTAGAGGCTACTGATTGCCTTTGCTTCCTTCTCCCAATATCCAACAAAATTCAACAAGTTTCTCTGAGGATCTATTGTGTGCAAGTTTTGGAGTAGAGGAGAAGGGACAAGAGGGAGAAAGGCAGTATAGACACTTGGGAAGGAGTCATTGACTGTTGCAATCTGTTACGTTTTTAGGTTCTTTGCTACTAGCTAAAAGGCTGGCAGTTTGAATTCATCCAAAAAGTGTCAGAAAAGAAGATGTAGGGATCCACTTCCTTAAGCCTTTGAAAAGTTACTGCACATAGTACTGACCTGTGTGGTGTTGTGATGAATCAGAATTGATTAGGTTAGATGACAACTGATTTGGGTTTGCGTTCTAAGAGTAACCAAAGAATCTTCAGGAGTTAAAAGGGATCACTGTGCACAACCTAAAAGGATTTCTTCTGTTTTCAGACTCAAGTTCATTCTTTTGGTCAAATCAAACAGAATTCATCTGGGCCAGAACAAATAGCCAAAAGACAAGAGGAAGGTACACCAACTTTTTCTTTGTTCCAATGGTTGGGAAGGCACTCCCCAAAGACTACAAGGCTGTAAGGACCATCTGTTTATGATCTATCAGTCAGGACAGGCCATAACCTGGACCCTGGACAGTGACCCTCAGATCAAAGTCAGGCCAGTAAGAATCGAGCCCAAGATGTTGACTATATAAACTATCAGCCAAGTCCTATCCTGCTGCAAGCAGAGGCTTGAAGCAGCAGACATGAGTGGAGAAACAAACAGAGGGAAAGCAAAGACAATGATGGAAAAATACAGAAAGCCCTGAGGACATGGTTTGTGCATCTAGATCTAATTGTTGGTAGGTGCCATCAAATACAATACAATGCATGGTGACCCTATGAACAAAAGATCTGAACCCAGTCCTGTCCTGAGCCATCCTCACACTTCCTGACACACAAGAGACCATTGCAGCAGTCAGCGTGTCAGTCCACCTGGTTGAGGGTCTTCCTCACCTTCGCTGACCCTTCCTCCACCCTTCCCAACATCATGTCTCTCTCCAAGGAATAACACCACCTAGCAATACGTAACTTACGGATAATTCACACTCATAGGTTTCTTTGGGTTTGGGGTGTTTTTTCCCACCCTTGTTGTGTACTGTCAAATTGGATCCGACTGGCACAGGAGGAGACCTGCCTCCTTCTTCAGCAGAGCATTTGGCAGATTTGAACTGCATGCCTTTGGGATTGCAGTGCAGCTTTTTGTCACTGGGCCACTAGAGCTCCCTACAGATTTACATATTTAAACAAATTTTTAGGTTGATCCTTGCAACCTGTTGAAGTAGATAGCACAGAGATGGAGGAAGCAGACTCTTCATGGTCTTGGGGTTGCTGGAGGCATTTCCACACATCCCAGGGACACTGCGAACTGAGCCAGGGCCTTTCAAAGACCATTTGGTTACTGTGGTCAATGGAGGTGGAGCAAAGGCTGCAATCTCCTCTCTTGTCTGGCATGTCCTTCCCTATACGTTCTTTCTCTTCATTCCCAACTCTATCCCACAGAAAGTCTTAACCCATAACTTCCTTTAATTTTGCTTCCAAACTCACATTCTCAAGGGGCTCATAACTGACTCATTGATGGGTTTCCAAGAAGTTATAAATTACACAGAGATTGCACATCTTTCTCCTGAAGTATTCAAACAACTAGAGAGACAGTTCCTCTGCCCTGCGCTATGGACTATGCCACCAGAGCTACCCACACCCACATTCAACTCAACTCCATTAAACAAATTTCCTTTTAATCAGAACTGACTCCCTCCTAGCTGACTCTCCTGGAATTTTCAGAGGCTATAAAATTGCATGCCCATCTTTCTCCAGTGGAGCACCTGCTGGATTTGAACCACCTGCCTTTGGGTCTGCAATACAATTCCTTACCCACTAGGCCACCAGAGCTCCCTATTCAGAAACCCTCAAAGAAGTTGAATTGGGCAGGAGAATGTACAAATGAAGGAAGAGCATTGATAAGAAATTCTGAGATTATACAGACTGGGAAACAAAACCCAAGTCTGTGTCTTCGCCAGTTGCATAACTTCCCAAAGTTTAAGTGTCGTCTTTGACAAAATGAGGACAGTTATGGTAATACTCTTTTACTGGGTCATTTTGCAGATTCCAGGAGCTAAGATTCTATCCTGCTTATCTTAGGGTTGCATTGTAAGCTTTCTTTAAGTTTAATTCTTAGCAATTAGTTGGGAAGGTTAGTGTGCTTTTTCTTACAATTATGACAAATTTTAGCAGTTGAGTGTTTGAACCATTGTGTCACCAGAAATCCTTGGAGAGAAAAAAAAATCCCAATAATAGATGTTATATTCTTGTCTTACAAGCAAGCCCTGTGTCAACAAGACACTTGCTTGCAAAGCAAACAAACAGAAACAAATACCCTAGAAAGAGGCTCTCAAAGGGAAAAAGAAATATAATGAGGAATATCAGGGATTTTAAAAAAATCAGTTGGAGGCCCAAGATCCCGATTTGGAGTGGGTAGAAGCCAGGGACATAGGGCCAAGATTGCCTGACCCAACCTCCTTTGCTGCCATGGCCCAAGAGCTGACCTTTGGATGATTCCTTCAGCCTCTACCAATTGACAAGGCCACAGAGGTAGTATCTAACCAGATGAGTTTAGATCATGCTTTTGTTACCTGGTTGGGATGGGAGGAAGATGGACAGAATTTGATCCTTCAGTTTCCAAGGTAGGATGGGGATACTGGAACTTCCCTTCAGTAAAACTACATAATAGAATTTTCCCCAAGTACAGTTAAGGGTGTTCGCAGAATTAATAGGATGCAGGACAGCCTAGAAATCCAGAGGTTAAACTAGGAGATTATGAGATACTCTCAATCTGTCTCAATCTCTCTCTCTCTGTCTCTGTCTCTTTCTCTCTTTATCTA
>NW_006400287.1:332230-354317 GCF_000299155.1 Elephantulus edwardii
AAGGAGAAGAGATGCAGTGCAGTGAATGGGGCACCGACAGAGGCATGCATACTGAAGAGGTCACCCAGTTAAACCTCACAGTTGTTTAGAGAGAGCTGAGAGAAGGTGATGTATCTCTCCCACACAGAACAGAACAAAAGCAGAGAAGTGCTGAAGGTGCAGAAGCCAGTCAAAGAATGAGAAGCAGGGGTACTCTGGGTTCCAGGCCCAGAGAGCGACGTGCTCCCAGGACAGGCTGCCCTCGGAGGGCTGAGTCAGCCAAGCCTGCAGCGGCTTCTCCTCCAGCGCAGGAATTCATAAATCACCTCTGACAGGGTGCGGGCTCCCTGCATCGCACACCTTTTGTTCAGGGGACAGATGGCACTGACGCACGCATGTGGACTTCGTGTGCTGGGTTAGGGAAGCTGCATCGGCATGACAGCGTGGTGTTTTGGCCAGAGAACGAAATAAATAGAAAGATGTGGGTTGGTTTGTTGTTGTTTTTTTTTCCTGGCCCTATCCCTCAAACACAGCAGTGTTTCCCAACTTAAGCCAGCAGAATACCAGTTAGATTACGGACTTAAAATGTGTCCTTTCGCATTGCAACAGATGAGGGAGAGAACTGTTTAAAAGGAATATATGATTCGGTATTATTGTCATGACAGGAGTCCAGAATGAAGGCTGCACAGTGGAGTGGACTTGGGGGGAGGGATTGCATAGCAATGAAAGAGTTTTTCTTTTACTTACCAAGGAGAAAAGTGAATTGGGGCGGGGGGCGGAGGGGGGGGGAGCAGGTGGGCAGGGAGAAAAGTATGACAATGAATGACTGGAAACCCTAAGTCTCTGTAAACTTTCATTAAAATTAATTTTTTTAAGTGTCCTTTTATTAGGGCTTACCCAAGCACTTCTTAAAAAGAAATTGTAGGTATCCTGTAAATGAAAAATTAAGTCTAGGTATGACCTGCAAGCATCTTTAGCTTGGCTCTTTCTTTCTTTTCTCCCTCCCACTCTTCCTCCCTTTGCCTTTTCTTCTTCCTGAAAGATCCCATTTAAAAGTCATTAGGTGGAGTAAGGGAAGTGTCTGTTTTGTGTTTGAGGCAGCCCTGCATGAGTGTGAGGGTGAGAGGAGCACATCCCTGCAGAATACCAGAGACTATGCCCGGTGGTGATGGCCAAGTGCAGGCTGTGACTCTTGAGAACAGTGAGGAAGGTGCCCATGCACCCGGGTTGGAGGCGGGGAACAAATACCACAGTGTCATTTGAATGACAAGGATGATGAGGAAGGCAATTGTGTAGCCAGTGTGTGGTGCTGATGTCCAGTAGGGTGACGAGGGCATCCATAGGTTGGTCCCAGCAGTCAGCCCTGGGTATTGGGTCAAAGAGTAACCGTTGGTAGTAGCAGCTGATACAGGGTGTTGGAGCCTGAGCAGATGAGAGGCCCAAGACCAGCGGAGGAGGGAAGAGAGATTCAGTACAAGGTTTCAGAGCTCAAGCAGGTTGAGAAGGGCATTTGTGAATGGATAATTATGGTGACATGACTAGGGAGGATAGAAAGAGAATTGATGCCTTTGTGCTGTGGTGCTGGAGAAGAGTGTTGAATATACCATGGGCTGCTAGGAGAACAAACAGGTTTGTCTTGGAGAAGGTGATGCCGGAATGCTCCTTGGAGGCAAGGATTCTGAAGCTGCGTCTGACATACCTTGGGCATGTTTCAAGGAGGGACCGTTCCTTGGAGAGGGACATCATGTTTGGGAGGGTGGAGGGACAGCGCAGGAGAGGAAGACCCTCAGTGAGATGGATCAATTCTGTGATTGGGGTGGTGAGAGTAAGTGTGTCAGAGACAAGGAGGTTGGCACAGAATAGAGCAGGGTTTAGGGTTCTTGTACAAAGGGTCACTATGAGTCGCAAGTGACTTGACAGAACATAACAACAACAACAATACATGAAAAAAGGATAACTTCAATAAATTAATGCTACTAGGAAGTAGGTTTCACATTTTTAAATAAATGAGCTATACATCTGAAAATTAAAACTAGCATAAAACCTTTGGTGTTGGGTTGGAATTGAGATGAACTCATGATAGCTAGAGAGAAAGGTAGGTACAATTAAAAATAAAACTAAACATAAACATACCACCATTGAGTTGGTTCTGACTCATGGGGACCCTCCATGCCAAACTAGAAATCTTTGTAAATAAACCAGTATAAAATAACAAACAAGCAAAAACAAAGACAGGGGAGAAGGAAAAGATCAAAATGGATGTCAAAAGAGATTCTGAAAATTGCATTAGATGTGGGAAGCTCAAGAAGAAAAGACAAAGTATCATCATGAAATGTGCAAAAAGCTGTATGTAGTTAGAGAAACAGAAGGGAAGAATACTCTCAACATTTCTCAAGCTGAAACAACTGAAAACCAAAGTCAATCTTCAAGTTGCAATATTGTAGAATTCTATGAGCAAAATATTGCATGATGCAGGAAGCATCAAAAGAAGATAGAGGGGAAAACACAAGGACACTGTTCCCAAAAGAACTGGTGGCACTGAGACATTTCAGGAGGTAGCATGTAATTAAGAACCAATGGTAATTAACGTAGTTCAAGTGGCACTGAAGACATTGACAAGAAATTAGGTTCCCAGGAATTAATCGAATACCAATTGATACATTTCAAGAAATAGATGCAATCCTGGATGTGCTCATCAGCTTCTGTCCAAAAAAATATGGAAAAGATCCATATCTTTTAATTGACTAGAAGAGATTCGTATCTGTTCCCATTCCCAAAAAACGTTGGTCCACCAAATATTAAAATGATCTATCAGTATCATTAACATTACAGGCAATAAAAATCTTGCTGAAATTATTGAAAAATGGCTAAAAGAGTACATTGCCAGGGAACTGTGAGACATTAAAGCTGGACTCTGGCACTAGGGATATCATTGCTGATGGCAGATTGATGGGTGAACACAGAGAACATCCAAAAAGTGGTTACATATATTTTATTAACTTATTAGAGGAATTTCACCATATGGGCCATAACAAATTATTGCTAACATTGAGAAGAATGGAAATCCCAAAACATCTAATTATTCTCATGTGAGATCTATACATAGATCAAAAATTTGGTGTCCAAACAGAAAAAGGGGACTGTATACGGCTTAAAATCCAGAAAAGTCAACGTCAAGGGTTATATAATTTCTATGTAACTATTCAACCTATATACTGAGCAAATAATTCAAGAAATTGGCCATCATGAAAAAGAATGTGGCATTTGGATTGGAGGAAGACTCATTAGCAACGTGTGTTATGCAGAAAACACAACCTTGCTTGGAGAAAGTGAAGAAAACTTGAAACCCTTACTGTAGAAGATGAATGACTACAGACTTAAATATGGATTACATCTCAACATCAAGGAAACAAAAATCCTTGCAACTAGACCAATAGGTAACCTCATGATAGATGGCGAAAATATGAAGATTGTCAACAATGTTCTCTTCCTTGGATTTGCAATCAAGAGTCAAGAAACCAAAAGACATATTGCATTGGAAGATCTACTGTCAAAGAATTCTCCAAAGGGCTAAAGAGCTAGATGGCAGTTCAAAAACTAAGGTAAGCCTGATCCAAGCAGTAGTGTTTTCAATGGCTTCCTATGCACCTGAAAGCAGCTCTGAGGGCCTTGTGGTAAGAAGCTGTGCTGCAATCCCAAAGACTCTTGATTCAAATCCACCACCAGTTCTGTGGGAAGAAGATCTCTTTCCTGTGACTCACTATATCCAAAAACCCGCTGGAGGGTCAACCATGAGTTGGTTCTGAATCTATGATTTGGTTCCAAATCTATGGAACACAACAACAAAAACATGCATCTGAAAGTTAGAAGATGAGTAATGATGGCAAAAGAACAATTGACGTCTAATTGTGGTGTTGGAGAAGCGTGCTGAATGTCCCCTGGATTATCAACAAAACAAGCAAGTCTATCTTGAAGGAAGAGTAACCAGGGTGCTCCTTAGAAACAAAGATGGTGAAACATGGTCTCAAATACCTTAGATGTGTTGTCAGAAGGGACCAGTCCTTGGAGAAGGGCATCATGCTGGGGAAGGCGAAGGGTCAGAGAAAACAAGGAAGACTCTCAACAAGATGGATTGCCAGGATGACTGTAACAATGGATGCCAGCACGTCAGACATCAGGAGAAAGGGCAGTGTATGGCAAGGTTTAGGTCTACTGTTCATACAATCACTTCGATTTGCTGGCGTGATGTCCATTACCCCTAAATTCAGTGTAATTCCTACAATACAACTTTCAGAACCAAGAAATGAAGATTTATATTTAACTACATTTAAATCACAGACACCATTCAGCTCTTTACGCCTAGTAGCAACAATAACAGCAACCACTTAGGACAAAGTAGAAATATCCCACAGGTTTTCTCAAGACTGTAAATGTTTACAGGAGTCGACTGCTCAACTGCCACAACTTTCTTCTTGGAGGTTGATGGGTTCAAACCCCTGTCCTTCCAGCTACCAACTGAGCAGTTAGCTATTGCACTGTCAAGGCTCCTTCAGAAACTAAACCAGTAAGTGGTAAAGAAATGGATTGAGAAATGATGCTGCATTCACACAATGGAATACTATGCAGCACGCAGGAGCAATGATTTTGTAAATTACTACCTAACATGGGAGAGACAGGAGAGCATTATGTTAAGTGAACTAACTTAGTCTCATAAGGACAAATACTGTATAAGAACATTATTGTAGAATGAGTACAAGGATCCAAGGGCGGGGCATGGTGGTGGTGGTGTGGGTGCTTGATCATAGGGTCACACAATGTGATGGGTGGAGAGAGGGCTGAGTAAAGGAAAGTGGGGGAAATCTGGTGTGAAAAACAATGAATATGAACTTTTTGAACTTTGTAAGTAAACCAGAATAAAATTAAAAGAAAAGAAATGATAGAGATAGAAATTCACCGTTTGTCAACCATCAACATAAAAATTCATCTAAGAAACATCAATGCTTAAACTAGCTCTGAAGATTTGGTGAGAAGCAGGATATTTATATACTCTCAAAGTATCTCCCTACAAAGTGTTTATTAGGAATAAAGGATAAAAGAGTCGCTTTCTATATGGTGGAGAAACTTGGCATATGCCACCTTAATCAAGTAATCAGAATTAGCATCAGCAGTAATGGGATAAATCAATGTTATGTGCTACCAGTCAGGAGGCAATAAAAAGAACACATCGCTTCTGTGATATTTTGCCAAAGATGTACAATCTGAATGTAATCATAATGAAATGCCAGACAAACCCAAATTGAAGAACCTTCTACACAATTTATAGAGTGTTAAGATTTTGAGAAAGCCAAGGGAAGACTTGCAGGCTGTTTCAGAATGAAGAAGACTAAGGAGGTGAGAACTAAATGCAATCAGTGATGCTGGATTGGATTATTTTACTATAAAGAACATTCTTGATACAATTGCTGAGAGCTGAGAGAGGTCTAAATGATTTAAATGTAGTTACATACAAATCTTCATTTCCTGATTTAGAAAGTTGAATTGTAGGAATTATGGGTAGTGGATACCATATCAGCAACTTAGCTCAAATGGTTCTGGAAAATATTCTATGAGTATATTGAACTCTCTGAAATTTGCGGTTGTTCGAAAATAAAAATTTCTTTAGTATTAAAAGGCAGTGCATTTAAACACAATGAAAGCAAATTGATGTTATTAGCCATCTGGATACTATTATATCTAAAGACATTTCACCACAAACAAGGAACTCATAAAATATTAGACAACATGGATGACCCTGGAGCAAATTATGTTGAGTGAAATATCTCTGTCATAAAAGGACAAATACACCATAACACCACTGTTCTAAAACAGGCCTGATATGGAGGTTAGGGAGAAACTAAAATAAGAGAGGTATATAATAAACACAGAATTGGAACAGATGAAGGAAAAAACTGCTTAAAAGAATTTGTACACCAATGTTCATAGCAGTGTTATTCACAATAGCAAGAAAATGGAAACAGCCCAAATGCCCATCAGTAAACGAATGGATTGAGATACTGTGGTACCTTCACACAATGGAATACTATATAGCACTCAAGAACAATGATTTCAAATGATGTTGTATAACATGGGAGAGGCTAAGAAAGCATTTTGCTAAGTGAACTAACTCACTCAGTCTCATGCACTCGTATTTCTGAGTGATATATCTCAGTCAGGGAAGAACAAATACTGGGTAAGACTATTGTAAAAATAGGATAACTAGTAAGATGTGCTGGAGGCCTCATGGCAAAAAGCTGCATTGCAATCCAGAAGGCACATTGTTAAAATCTCACCAGCTGCTCTGCAGGAGGAGGATGCGAAATCTCCTCCCATGAGATTAACTGCCTCTAGGGTCAGCTCCGGGTCGGTTCCTACTCAACGGTACACAACAAAAACAACAGTAAGATGTAGACAAAAGTCCAAGGGAGTAAGAAGAGGAAAGCAGGGTGGCTGAAGGTGGGCAGGAGGAAATCATAAGAGTTGCAGAATTTGTTGGTGAATGGGGTGGGGTTGGGGTGAAGGAACTGGGACATGACCTGAAGTAGGGACCTGAAGAGACAGGGGGATAATGGGCATAGAACAATGGTGGGAATTTTATAATATATTTTATAGTATATTTCATATACTATATGTATATGGGAATGATAGTATGAAGCATATGTGAATGAAAGAATGTGTGAAACACAATATATACATATATATGAGTTTTGTATGCAAACTAGTTGTTGTTGTTAGGTGTTGTTGAGTCATAGACGACACGGCAGCCTTATGAATGAAAGACCTGAGCACTGTGCATAGAGTTTCCAGAGACTATTACAGAAGTGGATGCCACTCCTGCTTCCAAGCTTGTTTTAATTGGGGAGCTCCACCAAACACTGTCCGCCATGGGTAACCATTATCACGTTTGACACATCAGTGTCACAGTGTTTAGCATCAGAGCAACTGCGAGTTACCTCTATACAGCAATGCACAGGCCAGTGCTATACCATTTATAAGAATGTTTGACCAAAAAAGCAGTTTAAACCTGGCCTGAGGGCCACAGATTAAAATCACCCACCTTGGGTTTAGTAGTATAACTTTCTATCAACTAGGCCAACACGGCTCTACGTTGTTGCTGTTATTGTTGTTAAGTGTTGTCGAGTCACAGACGACTCATAGTACAAAAAGAAAATTTCAAAGCTTGTGTGCCACCATATAAGATGCCAACTGTTGATCTCTCTCTTTCTGAAAATACAGAAGAAGAAATAAAAACAATGATTTAACAAAGACCATGTGACTCTCAATTCCCAATGACCTTGAAGACAGACCTCTGACTCCTAAGGAATCACCATAGAAGATTCTGGCTAGAAAGGAGTGAAAATGTGGGACAAAAATAAAAATATTAAAAAGATCTAGTTTATTGGTCCAATATAACCAGTGGAATCCCTGAAAATATGGCCCTTAATCACTTTTCAAACTTGGAACACAACAGGACTCAAATTTCAGTCAAACACTAGGCAAGCTTTTAAGGTGAAACACTTGTTACTTGTGAGAACCAACAATATGAATAAAGTCAAAAGAACATCATTTGCCCAGAGATAAAGTACTGAAGGCAGGAAGGATTAATGGAAATAAGAAATCACAGAAAAATACAATTGCATTGTGGATATTATTATGCAAAATGTGTATAAGTAGTTGGATGGAGAACAATTTGCTTTGTAAATTTTCACTCTAATCATAATAAAAATAAATTTTAAAAAACATAGATGTTCAGCCACAAAGAAGAAGACCTTCAGAGATATGGATTGATATATACAATGGATTGTAATTAGATGGATTACAGCAATGGGCTCATTCACACTCACTATTGTAAAGATAGCACAAAATAGACCATGTGACTCTCTTGTTCACTCTTGTGATGACAGAGATGTTTGTATTAAGTGTGTCCCTATCATTCATTTCATGTTAATTCCCATTTCAAACAAAGAAAGTAGTCCTTAGGTCCTTAGGCAGACCATAGTAGCTATTATTACTGTTAGATATGATATAAAGGAATTGGTTTAATTCTATGTGTTAACAAAGTTGTGATGCTCAATGATTTGGCATAAACTATGCAACCATCTTCTACTTTGTGACCTGATGTGTGCAGTTAATTAATTGAATAAGAAGAATTTCCTTGGAGGTGTGGCCTGTCTATGGAATAGTAGTGACTGTTCTGGCAAAGCTCTCTCGCTTCCCTGCAATCTTCTCATCTCCAGCCTTCAGGTCTTGCGAGGTAAGCCTGCAGCTTGATCTGCAGATTTTGCAACCATCTGAGTCAGTAAGGGTTTTCGGCCTTTGTGCCTAACCCACAGATTTGGGATTGCCAACACCAACAATTCCATGGGCCATTTGTTCCTAATAGCATACACCATTTCCTTGAAGTAAATTTCTGTCTGTATCTATATACACTTCACTGGTTTTGCTCCTTTAGAGAAACGAGAGGGAGCTCTGGTGGCCTGGGGAGGTGTCCTGTCAACACAGGGGCCACACCTCTGTGACAGTTTGAACCCACCAGAAGCTCTGAGGGGGTAAAATGAGTAAGCTCCTCTTGTACAATTTATGGCTCAGAAAACCCAACTGGAGGGCCAGCTCTGAGTCTGTTCCAACTGGAGAACAGTAAGTGTGAGTTTTTTAAGAGCACTCAGACAATTAGGCGATGATGTTTTATTCTGTTATATATAGGGTCAATATCATTTAGAACCAAATTCTATGGCACCTAACAATAATAACAGACACCATTGTCTGCACCTAACAGCAATAACAGACAGCATTGTCTGTCCAAGGATCCCAAACTAAGATCTACTCTTTGTTTGAAATGGAAATAAGCAAGAGATAGGTGTTAAGGACATAGTACAAACAGATATTTCCCCCCCCCCATCATCATAAGAAAGAACTTTCTCAAGCTATAATTTAATGCTACTTGATGCTCTGAACATGTATAAAATTGACCCTCATACCACTAATGATTTTTGGTTTGTGCTTTGAGAAACACTGGAATGCACTAGAACTACACAAGGTACTGAATAAATGGTTGTACATGAGTAGATGCATGAGGTTAACCTGCTTTTCTCTATTTGACTGTTTGCTTCAATAGACAAATTGAACATTGTCACTGAAAGCTCTAAATTATCTTCACAGGGACCTTTTTGTCTGAAAGACTCCAACACTCTACCAATGTCATGTTCAGCCTACACCTCTTGATACGCAGTGGGAGAAAGATTGGTAATCTCCTCCCACACAAATCGCAGACTCTGCAAACCCGCTGTAGAGTGAGCTATGAGTCAGTTCCTACTTGACAGCACATAACCATAACAACTTAGCCTTTGAAGTCCAAGAACACAGAGAGTGCATGGAATGTGTTCCGAGCTGCAGTTCCTACTGGCATAGTGTGCGTCTGACCAGGATCACACTCGTTGTTATGTGCTGTCGAGTATGACTCATAGTGACCCTATGAACAGTAGATCTGAACCCTGCCCTAATCTGCTCCATCCTCATCTTCTATGATACACTTGACCCCACTGCTGCAGTCATTATGTCAATCCATATCATTGAGGGTCTTTCTCCCTTTCACTGACCATTCCACGCATGATATCCACTTCCAAGAAATATCATCTCCTAGCAACATGCTCTCAGGTCCAGAAGGCTTAACCTAGTACATACTCTTTATGTGCCCTGCTTTTCTTTCTCTGTGTCACCTACCATATGTGCAATGGTGATATACTCATCAGTTTGTTATTTATCTACCCTAATTTTTCAGAGAGGCCTTGTTTTTGATTGTGTTTTATTGTTTTGGTTTTTTTAATTAATTTGCCACCATATCTTCATTGTAAAGTATAATACCTGGCACATAAAAATTTTCTGGAAGATGATTTGCTGAATGAAAGAAGATTGATTTTATAGCCATATCACACTTCAACTTACACAGGAGAGATTAAGCTGTACATAGCATGGGTAACAGACACCAGGAAAAGTATGGGTAACAGACACCAGGAAAAGTACAACTTAGGGGGAATAAAAGTACAAATTGTTCATCTGTCTTCTCACCTTAGCACTTCTTAGTCATAGTCCCTTGTCTTCAAGACCAATCTCATCCTCTGAGGTGATCCAAGAAAAGACTTTTTCTTTATTCTCTTGACTTCTTACTCTAATATCAGGTCCTTGTCTGTAAAAGAGGATTGGATCTTTTCTGTGTGATATCTAGAGCAGATCTTTGGAGACGCCTTCATGCCCTAGTTTGTAAGTTTCCATTCTTTGTTCAGAAAGCTGGTTTCCCTGATTGGCAAAGTTGTAAGTAAGTAGCCTACCACAGAGGTGAATTGGACAGAAAACATAATTCTTGAGCCATCGACTTTTCCCACACACCTCTTGTTTCTGCTATTGTTATATGTCATTAATGCTGATCTTAAAAATGACCTGAAAATATCAAGAAGGAAAGAAAAAGGGAAAACAAATAACTAAAAACCTCACAATCTAGAGCATTCACCAACAAAAAGGGAGTGTTGATGTTGCCTCAGAGAAAGCAGACAAAATGAAGCCAGTCTCTCAAGTCATGATGAGCGAGACAGAAAATTCTCCTACTTAGATTCATAAAACAGCAGAGTGAAAGGGAGCGTTGAAAGACCTCAAGTCTAAACAAACCAAGAAACTCAAACGCCAGAGAGTTTAACTTACCACCCAGCATCCCCCCAGCCCCCACCCCAGGGCAGTGTTGCCACAGTTTCAGATAGATAATAAGGGATGAGAGGTGATTTGGCTTAATATTTCCTTATTGCTTCTGGTACTCAGTGTTGCCTTAAGCTGCCCTGTCAGGAATACAGGCAGAGCAAATGTGATTATAACGATGTCATCAGGGTAACAGGAGAAAGCTATCTTATCAAAATCCACGTCCATCACGAGGATCAGATTTTTGAATTTCATTTCAGATAAACTCAGAAAGTCAAAAGTGGCACAATTTCTAACCAGATATTGACATGAATGGAGGACCTAAAGCACTTGCTACAGAAGGTCAAGGACTGTAATCTTCAATAGGGATTGAAGGTCAACGCCAACAAGACAAAGATTCTCACCACCATAATAGATGGAGAAGAGATTGAGGTTGTTAACAGTTATAGCTTGCTTGGCCCCACAATCAATAATACTCTTGGCACCAACAGCCAGGAAATCAAAAGACAAATTGCATTAGGTAAATCTGCTGTCATGAACCTTTATAGAGTACTGAAAAGCAACAATGTCAATCTAGAGACTAAGGTGTGCCTGACCCAGGCCATGGTCTTTGCAATTACTTGCTATGCATCAGAGAGCTGGGCAATGACTAAGGATGACAGAAGAATTGATGCCTTTGAGTTGTGGTCCTGGAGAAAAGTCTTGAACATACCATGGACTGCCAAAAAAACAAATAAGTCTGTCTTGGAGAGGGTGAAGCCAGATTTCTCCTTGGAGGCTAGGATTTTGAAGCTCCATCTCACATACTTTAGGCATGTGGCCAAAAGAGACCAATCCTTGGTGAAGGACATCATGCTCAGAAGGTGGAGAGACAGGGCAAGAGAGGAAGACCTCAGGTGAGATGGATAGATATGGTAGCTAGGGGAAGGGGAGTGAGTGTGTCAGAGTCAGTGAGACTGGCTCAGGACAGGGCAGGCTTCAGAGCTGTTGCACATAGGGTCTCTATGAGTCACAGGCGACTCGAGGGCACATAACAACAACCACATTGACACTGATGTTCAGAGTCAGCAAAACCACTTTCTGATGTACCTTCTGTTTCACAGGATCTCTATTTGGACCCCAGTGTTCTTCATTGTTACATAATTCAGGGATGCTTTCTTTCCTCTGTCTTTATCCTCATGTTTTGAACTTAATGAAGGATTCACAGAAGAAAAATGGCTCTCTCAGTTCACTGTATTCATCCAATGATTGCAATTTACTTGGTCTCCCACATATGATTAGGCATCATATGTATAACGACAATCCGCAACAAAAGGTGCATTGCAGAGTGGACTGTGGGAGGCGAAAGGGAGGAGGAGGAAGGAAAATGTGCAACAACAACAACAAAAAAAACACAAACCCAGCAGCGACAGCAAAAGTGCTGTTAGGGAATCTGTTCCAACACATCGTGCTCTTCTCAAACAAAGTAGAACTTCCCACTTCCCCATAGGATTTCTGAGGCTCTAAATCTTTGTAGGGCTAATAACTTCTTCTTTCTCCCATTAAAAGGCTGGTGGTTCCAAACCACTAACCTTTTGGTTAACAGCTCAGCACTTAATCCTCTATGCTGCCGTGACTCCTTAGAAGCAGACTAATCAAAGGGGGAAAAAAATCTTTCTTTCCGTTTCTTCCTCTCTTGAGCCTGGCTGGCTGTGAGCTACATAGGGATGTCTTTAGACAGAAATGCCTACCCCTATTCTGCTGTCCGTACCTAAAAGAAATTTTACCTTGAGAGCTTAATGGATTATCAATCTACAGTTCACAGCTTCCTGTAACAAATTTAGAATTTCTGTGACATCTCAGTGAGCCTCAGGTTCTTCCCTGAATCAAAGGACCAAACCTTTATCAGTTCAATGCCACAGCTGCTCTCTGAAATAGATAACACAGCCCAGTGGTTTCCCACCTAATTACATACCTGGACTTGACAGGGAAAAGTAAGAATAGGGTCCTTTCAAATTAAATCAACAGGGATCCAGTATTAGGCACATAACCAAGCAGGTCCTGGGAAGCTTGGCTTCCGTCCCATCACTTCACTTCACCATCATCCACTTATTCATCCAACTCACTTTTACAATCACCTATGTTCTGACACTGCAGACAGAACAAATGGGGACATCTGCTTGAGAATGAGTCATCCTCTTGATTTTTAACTCATATTGATTAATTCATATTATCATGTGTCAAGTGGGCATTAATCTCCCGCTCAGTCTAAGCACTGGAAACAAGGGTGTGGTAAAGTTGAACTTGACCTCAGAGCCAACCAGCATAACTCACAAGGGACTTCACTGGTCAGGAAGATGGGCAAAGCAATTAGACTTACAAACCTTTCTGAGCATTTCTAAGGCAGTGCAACTGAGCTAGACACAGGCTGGGGAAAGGAGCCGCTAGTTCATGGGGAATGAAAGTCAGACCAAGCTTCCTGTCTTTAAGCAAATCTCATTCAGAAGTTAAATCTATAAATAATTCTAATACAAAGTGGAAAATTATGACAGTTTCAGAGTACAAAAAAAAATTTATGATTTTGAATCTTGGTCAAATCAATGCCTGAGAAAATGGCTATCAGAGTACGAAAAGTCATTAATGAACCTCCCTCTCTTTTCCCATCTATTATTTTTCCTGTGTCTCTGTCTCTGTGTCTCTGTCTCTGTGTCTCTGACTGTGTCTCTTTCTCTCTCTGGCGCTCTCACACCCCAACACACCCCTCTTAGGTGATTCTCACGGTGCACAGCAACCTAGAAAATAGCTGCTCCATGAAACAAAGCTGACTAAATTCTCCGAAGAAAATGTATTAGAATGTGTGGGCCATTCAGAAAGAATAAAGAGATCTCAAATTAACCCGAGTGTGGTTAACAGAAATGGAATTCTACCTGTCGGGTCACTGGCTATAGACAGACAAGGAGTATCCTTTGTTCTGCCACATACACAGAGGAGCTTCTCCCTGGATTTCCTGCTGCTTGCTTCTGAAAACCACTGCCTGGGCCCCCAACAGGGCTTGCTAATCAAAGAGCTGAGTAGGTTCTTCCCTAAAAGTCAGGATGACAAGGGTGAAGCCGAGCACATGGCTGCTGTCCCCCAAGCGGTCTTTTGGAAAGCTTGCTCTTTTTTGGTTTTGTTTTTGTTTGGGTTTTTTTTTTCAGAAATGAACCTTGCAAGGCATAGCAGGCTGAAGGTCAAACGATAAATTCCAGATGCTTAGATGCATTTTACTAATTAAACTTCTCTGCTCCTCCAGGCCTTGACTTATAAGAAGATTCCAAGCTCGAGGAGTAAAACAACAACAACAAAAACAAAACAAAACCATAGATGCACAAATGCAGGAAGAGATGAAGTGTTTGGGTCAAGATTGAGGGAAGGATGTTTCCTGGTTAGGAACTAGTTAACTATTTGTTGAATTCATTCAATGTGCTGGATAGACGGGTATTTCATTTCACTGAGCATGTGTGGTGGGGGGCGAGGGGGTCCCTTTGAGTTCCTTCGACTTAGGATGACTGAGGATTTCTGGCTAGTGCAAATGGTTAACTAGTTGAGCTCCTAAATGAAAGGATAAAGGTTTGAGTTCTAGAAACACCTCTGATGAGAAGTCTGGCAACCTGCTTCCAAGAAACAAGCCATTAAGAACTTTCTGGAAACAAGTACTACTCTGACATGCATAGGGGTCTCCATATAGAGATACACATTCACTCCTCACTTATCAACATGGTTAAGTTCCAAAGAACAAGTCATTATACTAACCTAGGTATCATTCAAAACCAGAGGATAATCACATCACTAAATAACTGCCAAATTACATCTCTACATAATTGTCAAATTGCAATATAATCTAACTACGAAGTCAGTGAGAATCTTAAAAATTAAGAGTCGGCATTACTGTTGCCTTGCACTTCAGCATTTGTTATTACCATACATACATTATTAACATGGAAAATTGTAAATTTATTAATATTGTTATTATTGTCATAAATGTGAAATGGCAGTAGAGATAGGAATTGAAGAGTGATTATAGTATCCTTTGTTGAGAAGAAAACAAAAGTTTGGAGAGAAGGGTGGAAATTCGCAACTGAATTTGTCTCCAAATTAAAGTAAGAGACAAAGACTTGAGTACAGAGAGTTGATCTGGAGGTGAGACCAGGAAATAAGAGTGTGGGGGGGGGAGAGGGGAAGACAAGAGAGAAGAGCCAGTACAAAGAGTATAATAAGTGAGTTCAATCCTGCTGGGACTCTGAAAAGCTGTGTGACCAAGAATTGCCTCTCCGAAGAAAGAGTGACTGGGCATTAATGTCTAAGCTTCTGAGCTATTCCTCAACTTTGGAGGAGATCCTAAAGCAAGGAAGCAGACAGACATACTCGGGCTGGCCTTTGAGGGAATTGTTATCTGTAATGGAACTGTCCACCATTATTGCAATTGGCATTAGAGATAAGGTAGAGGACATGATGCTAGGCTAGGCACACACACACACACACACACACACATCTATCAGATTGATCTTTCCAATCACAGGAAATTTATTCTAGCATCTCAACTCCAAAGCCCATGTTCTCTGTATCCTATTGCTTCCTTTCCCTAGGCATCCAGTGGTGGCAGACACCATGTACTTCCTGTATCCCATTCTTGCAGTTCTTTGCTGTTGAATAGATGTCAAACCTTAGTGGAAAATGACATTTTTCCTGTGTCAAGAGTTCCTAAGCTTTATTAAAGGACCCTGAAGAAGCTCTTTGGAGATAACATATGTATGCAAGTAAAGAGCTTTCCATAACCTAGAGGGGTTAACAGGAAGTCATCGTGGGAACGCCTGCATCAGATAGTGAATTAGACTCAGGTGTTAAAATAAGCTCTGAACTTAAATTCTAATACCATGATTCTATTAAGCTTTTTCATATTTGTGTTGATATGTGCATTTACGAGTATTGACCTATGTGGAAGCAAATTATATTGTTCTGCTTCCTCTTTCAACAGCAACAAAAAATATACCTTAACAAAATAAACACATTGTCATCAAGTTTTTTTCCCATTCATAGAGACTCTGTGCACTATTACATTAGAATTCAGCAGTTTTGCCCTCGAAGTATAATATTTGGGGCATTTTTCTTCATTGTAATCTTTAGTCAGACCACCAATCTTCCATGATGCCATCTGGGTAGATTCAAACCACAGACCTTTAAGGTTAGTAAAGGAGAATAAACCATTTGCATAACACAGATTTGTCATTTCACATCAGCATATATTTATTTGAATATCTAGATTATATTTCACTGTATAAATGGTGCGTGATTTCTTTAATCAGGCACTTCTTAAATTGCCGTTGTTTCTGGTCTTTTGCTTCAATCAACATTCTTACACACTTATGCCAGTATATCTGCTGGATAGATTCTTAGTAATTTCTGAGACAATTGGCATATGCAGTTAAAATGATGAATATTGTCAGATTTGCTTCTAAAAATGCTACACCAATTGACAATTCCCACATTAGTGTTATAAGCATATATTTCCTCACCCTCTCACCAGAAGCATGTCTTATCAATCATGGAGTTTCTTTTTTCTTTTTAGAAGCATTTTTCTTATTCTGACATTTTTCTACTTGTTGAAAAATGTTAGCACTTGCTATGAAGGCACTGCTGTATTTCACATGGGAAATGAAAGAATATGACCCAAACCTTCTTCCTATTTGTCTCTGTATTTAAGCAGTGTGCTGTTTAGCTGTTGTCATATAAAAACTTCTCCTAACATAGTTGCTTAAACAACAGGTATCTATTTCACTCACAATTCCACAGGCTGACCATTTGAGATGATCTCAGCTGGTGGGCTGTGCTCACCTTTGGAGTCATACCAGCATGGCCCACGCCCTCTCGTCTTCCAGGAATGTATCGTGATCGAGCATTTCCTGGGGGCTAGACAGGGTTCTAATAGAGAGTGGAAGCATGTAAAGTCTCTGAAGACTTGGGCTCACAACTGGCACAGTCATTTCTATCATGTTTTACTGACCAAAGCAAGTTAAAGGACAGCCCAGACTCGAGGACAATTTATTTGATAGTGTGAAGAATATTGAACTGTTAGTATTAAGATACGCATGATTATCCAGAGAAGCTCCTTTACTCTATAAATGAAGACATGAGAGGCATAATGGATGGGAAACTTGTTCAAAGTCACCCAGCCTGTTAGTACTATAGCCATCTTCTCCATCCAATCAGTGCTGGGCTGAGCCAACAGACAAGATGGCCAAGGAGTAAAACAGACAAGGTCGACCCACTGAGGAGGGCAGGATGAGTCATGGTGCTGAAAATAGCGAACATTTCAGCTTCAATTGCTTTCTCAGGATAAGGCATGAAATACTGTCCAGCCCACACTTCAAAAGGTTTTATAGTAGCATTCCTCCAGTGAGCCCACGCTTTAATACTGAGAATTCAATGACTGACAGCACAAAACCAGTTAATTGGAGGCATCTTCAAAGACAAACGGCACAGGTATTGAAATACTCAGCTGGTGACCCAATTTGGGTTTTCAGAGCTGAGAAAGGACACAAGAGACAGGCTAATCTTCGTAAAGTTGTCATTTATTTTTTGTTAATAAACCAAGAGGAATGTGGCAGTCCATGGCGTACAATTCGTCTTTGTTCCTTTGTGTACATTTTGATGAGCTTTCTTGAATCCCCCTGGTAAACAGCAGATATTATAGGCTCTTTATTAAAACTTGGGAGCAACTAAGCATAAAATGATATATGACTTGTTTCCAGCAGGCCTGGTATTACGTTAATAGGAATGTTGTGCCAACACAGGTTGTGCTTGGAGATTTTGCTGAGTTATATGTTTATTCTTCACAGTTGCGATTTGGAAGAAAAAAGTAAGTCACACGTGAGGCAGTGTACCTAATTCAGAACAAGAAACAACAAGGATCCTTTCTACTAGCTGTTTTGCATAGTGGACAGCCTTCAGCCACTGTCCGCACGTAATCTCGGGGTGGAATAAAGAGGGTGGGATTAGTTGATTTTACATATTTTGTATGTTCTTTTTCATTTAAAATTGTACCTATCACGTGAATTTTTTCTCACGGTCAAAGTTAAACTAACCCAGAAGCAAGAACAAATATTGAAAATGACCTTCACCCCTACGTTTCTACTCACATCGCTTGAAGTTTGGTATCTAACATTCTGGATATTTTCCTATGTCTTCACATTTGTCACACAGACACGAAGGGTTTGGAGTTCTTGGTTGTTGTTTTACATAAACTGCATATTTTCCTATATTTTTTTAAGATTCACATTGTGTATGTAATCATATGTCTTAGAGATCTCTCCCGCTATTACAGATTTATGTTTTTATGTACCATCAAGTTACCTGTGACTCACAGCAACCCTATGTAAAACAGCTCTGAACTCTGCTCTGTCCTGAGCCAGTCTCACTGACTCTAACACATCTACACCAGTCACTCTGTCAATCCATCTCATTCAGGGTCTTCTTCTCCTGCACTGTCCCTCCACCCTTCCAAGTATCATGTTTTTCTCCATGGAATGGTCCTTCCTGGCCACATGTTGTTGTACATAGACATAAAGACACATGTTGTTGTTAAGTGCCGTAGAGTCATAGGCGACTCATAGCAACCATATGAATGAAAGTCCTCAACACTTGCGTGACTTTCATCCTTTCTCCAGGTTCATAGGGTTTCCAGAGGCAAGCTATTTATAGCCACTCCCATTTCCAAGTTTGTTTTAATTGAGGAACTCCACCCAAAACTGTCCACCATGGGTAACCATTATTGCTATAATGACATATACTCAGACAGAAAGACATATCTAGATAGCTGCCATCAAGTAGGCTTTAACTAATGATGACTTCATGTACCAATGAACATGACATTGCCTGGTCCCTTTACTGAACTAATGATCACCAGCATGGCCAAGCCCACAACTGTAGCGATTGTTTTAATTCATTCTATCAAGGGCCCTTTACCCTTACTGTCTGTCTGTTCCAAAATGATGTCTTCCTTTACCAACCAATTCTTTCTGATAATATATGCTGATCAAGTTAGTTAGCTAATGTTCTGTTACAATCTTTAAGTTTTTCATTGACTAATTTTTGGAAGTAGATGGAGAGACTAGTCACTTTGTCATGTTGTTGTTTTTATTATATACCGTTGAGTCACCATGACTCATAGCAACCCTATGCACAATAGCTCTGAACCCTACCCTATCCTGAGCCAATCTCACTATCTCTAACACACCTACCTCCACTACCCCAATTATCATGTCAATCTATCTCATCCGAGGTCTTTCTCTCCTGAGTTTTACCTCCACCCTTGCTGGCTGATGTCGTACTCCTAGGTCCCTCTTGTCAACATGCCCAAAGTATGTGAGATGGAGTTTCAAAATCCTTCCCTCTAAGGGGCAACTTGGTTTCACCCTCTTCAGGACAGACCTCTTTGTTCTGTTGGTAGCCTACAATATGTTCAATTCTTCTCCAGCACCACAACTCAAAGGCAGATCTATTCTTCTTCTCTCCTTCTTAGTCATTGTCCAGTTCTTGATGTATAGCAAGTAATTGCGAAGACCATGGCACACCTTAGTCTCTAGATTGACATCCTTGCTCTTTGGCCCTCTGGAGAGGTCCTAAAAAGCAGATTTTCTTAAGGTAATTTTGGTCTTTTGATTTCCTGAGTGCTGGTGCCAAGAGCATAGATTGTGAAGCAAAACAAGCTATGTTATAATCCTCAAAGCTATGCAACTGATATTTCAAACACCATCAGGATAACTCACTGTAGATGATTTCAGCAGAGCTTCCAGACTAAGACTGACTAAGAAGCAAGGCCTGAGTGTTGCATATAAATCCACACTATAATTTTGAACTTATACATAGCATGGTAGCCTCATATCACAAGTTAACTTTCCTTCTACTGATAAACATTATTTCGGATTATTTTGACTATAACTCCTCAAAACAGAATTTCTGGGCATAAGGAATAGGCATGTTAAACTTTAATAGATTTTGCCAAATTACGGTACCATTAGGGTCTGTGTTCTATAATCAGTACAGGCAGATAGGGCTTGAGAAACTCTGGAGTAAAAAAGGATGCACATTCAGCTTCCACCACATATTAGTTGGTGACTTGGAAAGTAACTCAAGCTCTTTGAGCCTTAAGATATGACACTAATGTATGTATAGGGTTATTGAGAGCTTTAAATTAGTTGTCTGAGGTTAGTTGTTGGTCTGTGGTAAGTATTGAGCTTTTCCAAAGCCATAGTCTTGTTTCCAATATATAGAGAAAAGTCCTTTGAAGATCTTTTTTTTTTATTTTATTTTTTATTTTGTGTGCGTGTGTACCGTCAAATCAGATCTGACTGGTACAGGAGGATATTGCGCCTCCTTCTCTGGCAGAGCGTCTGGTGGATTCGAACCGTGTTCCTCTGGGATTGCAGTGCAGCTTCTTGCCACTAGGCCACCAGAGCTCCCCCATGAAGATCTTGATTGCAGTACAGATTCTAGGACATCATCCTTAGACATGTGACTGAAGTGAACTGAATGCCAAAAGTCACCATTTCTAGTAAGCCCTCCAGGAGACCCTGACATATTTTTGTACGATATTTTGATGCTAACGATATTAATAGACAAATTCCAATTCCATGGAATACTCTTCTTTGAAAAAAAAAATCTCATTTAGAGTCTTGAACATACCATGGACTGTCAAGAAAACAAATAGGTCTCTCTTGGAGAGGGTGAAACCAAATTTCTCCTTGGAGGCTAGGATTTTGACGTGTCATCTCCCATACCTTGGGCATGTTGCCAGAAGAGACCAGTCCTTGGAGAAGAACATCATGGTCAGAAGGGTGGAGGGACAGTGCAGGAGAGGAAGACTCCAGAAGAGACGGATTGATATAGTAACTGAGGCAATGGGGGTTGGTTTGTTGGAATTAGTGAGACTGGCTCAGAAGAGGGTAGGGTTCAGAGCCGCTGTGCATTGCGTCACTATGGGTCGCAGGTGACTCGACAGCATGTACAACAACAACAACAACAATATAGATAAATAGCTGGTTTCCTGTCCTTAGCCTTACCCTTAGTTACATGTCTATGTCCTTCCTAAAGAGAGAGTTAGAGTGAATGAGCCAGAACCGGGGATCGACATTCTGTTTACAAATTTTGGAAAGACATCTTGGAACTCCTCAAATTTTGACATGTATTTCCTTCAATATACAGGAAATTTTACATAGTATGTTTCTAATTATATTAATTTCAGGGAGTTCTTGCAGTCCACTGGCAAGAAGTTGTGCTGCCAGCTGAAAGATGGGCGAGCTCCTTACTTGTGATTTAAAGCCTCTGAAAACTCCCTGGAGGGTCAGCTATGAGTCAATTCTGACTCTAAAGCAAACAACAGCAGTAATAATGACTTCTGGCGAGGGGGAAATTAACCTTGTATTCAAGACGAAAGAAGTACTATATTTACTCAAATCTAAGACACTAAAAAATAAAAAACATTGTCATATAGAATAGTAAGAGGCCTTCCACTGTAACATTAAAATTTCAGATATGGTAAAATATGAGAAAATTTGGGTCTTGCTTATACTATTGTTAGTTTCTATCAAGTTATCCTCTGACCCGCTGATGATCCTGTTTACAGCAAAATTGGACCATTGTGACCCAGAGACTTCACTGCTTGGTTTTCATAAGTAGGTGACCAGACCTTTCTTCACAGTCCATCTCAGCCTGGAAGTTCTGCTGGAGCCTTTTCAACATCTTGGTAACACACAAGACTCCACAGTCCACGTAGATGGATGGTGGCTACACATTTGAGACCTAGCCCTTAGTAAGTATGGGGATTTTTTTAAGCTATTTGAAAATGTATTTGAAATGGAAACAGAGAAGAAGATTCAGTAGTTGGAAAACATGGACTCGGTGACAGAAATGGAGCCGGAGAGAGAATGATTGAATTTTGCACAATCAATGACTTATTCTTTGCAAACACGTTTTTTAAGAGACATAAATGCAGGTTATACACTTGGTTTTCACCTAATGGTATGGATAGGAATCAGATTGATTACATCTACAGAAAGAACTGCTGGAGAAGCTCAATATCAGCTGTGAAAATTAGGCCAGGAGCTGATTGTGGAACAGACCACCAACTACTCATATGCAAGTTCAAGCTGAAGCTGAGGAAAATTAAACCAAGTCCACGGGAACCAAAATATGACTTTGAGTCTATCCCAACTGAAGTTCAGAACCATCTCAGGAACAGGTTTGAGGCCTTGAACACTAATGAGCGAAGACCAGATGAGTAGTGGGAGGATATCAAGGGTATCATCCAGGAAGAGTGCAAATGTTCATTACAAAGACAGAGAAGGAAGAAGAGACTAAAATGGATGTCAGAAGA
>NW_006400287.1:354853-374245 GCF_000299155.1 Elephantulus edwardii
AACTGACTGGAAGAGATCTATATTTGTTCCCATTCCAAGGAAGGGTGACCCAACAGAGTGTGGAAACTATAGAACAATATCATTGATTTCACATGCAAGGAAGATTCTACTGAAGATTATCCAAAAAAACTGGAACAGCACATCAGTAGAGAACTGCCAGAAGTCCAGGCTGGGTTTAGAAAGGGTCATGGTACTAGAGATATTATAGTGAATGCCAGATGGATCTTGACTGTAAGCAGGGAATACCAGAGGAAAGTCTATCACTCTTTCACTGACTATGCAAAGGCATTTGACCATGTGAATCACAACAAAGTGTGGCTGACTTTGAGAAGAATGAGAATCCCAGAACACTTGATTGTGCTTATGTGAAAACCCATACTTGGACCAGGAGGCAGTCATCAGAACAGAGTGAGGAAACACTGCATGGTTCAGAGTTGGGAAGGGTGTGCATCAAGGATGTGTCCTATCTCTTCAATCTATATGCAGAACCGATTATCTGGGAGGCTGGGCTCTATGTGGAGAAATGTGGCATCAGCGTTGGAGGAAGACTCATCAACACTTTTTATATTATGCAGATGACACAACCCTGCTTGCTGAAACTGAAGAGGTCCTGAAGCACTTGCTGAAGAAGGTCAAGGACTATAGCCTTCAATATGGATTTAAGCTCAACATCAAGAAAACAAAGATTCTTACCACTGGGCCTATTGGCAGCATCATGATAGATGATGAAATAATTGAGATTGACAGACTGGTTGAAAGCTTCAGTTTGCTTGGCTCTATAATAAACACTCTTGGTACCAGCAGCCAGGAAATTAAAAGATGCATTTCACTGGTAAAGTTTGTTGTCAGAAACCTCTCCAAAGTACTGAAGAGCAATGATGTCAGTCTAGACACTAAGGTGCACCTGATCCAGGCCATGGTCTTTGTAATTACTTGCTATGCATCAGAGAGCTGGACAATGACTAGAGATGATAGGAGGAGAGTTGATGCCTTTGAGCTTTGGTGCTGGAGAAGAGTATTGAATATACCATGGACTGCTAGGGGAACAAACAAGTTCATCTAGGAAAGGGTGAAGCCAGGCTGCTCCTTAGAGGCCAGGATTCTGAAGTTCTGTCTGACAACTTTGGACATGTTGCAAGGGGGATCAGTCCTTGGAGAGGGCCATCATGCTTGGGAGGGTGGAGGGACAGTGCAGAAGAGGAAGACCCTCGATGAGATGGATCGATTCCATCACTGGAGTTATGGGGATAGGTGTGCTAGAGACAATAAGATTTACAAGGGCTACAGCAGGGTTCAGGCTGTTGTACATATGGTTGCTATGAGTCACAGAAGACTCGACAGCACATAACAACAACAGCACAAAATTTGAAACTCTGGTTGTGAAATATCAAATCATATACAATCACAAAAGATGATGGTCAAGCCATCTTCTAAAGACATCCTGTTGCCTGGAAGTCATTTGCTTTCCTGTGAACTAAGATGAATCTGGGCACACACATTTTGGGGTAGGCATATTGTTAAGAGGGGCCAGTGTTTGGAAAAGACATTATACTTGGAAAGGTGGAGGAGGGTCAGTGGAAGAAAGGAAGATCTTCAACAAGATAGATTGACAGAGTGACTATAGTATTGGGATTAAGTATCAAAGATGTGGAAGATGACACAGGACAGGTCGAGATCTATCATTCATGGGGTTGCTATGAGTTATAGCTGGCTTGATGGTACCTCACAAGAACAACTTCAGGAAGAGATGGAGAAGTGAGGAATGTGAGTACTATAGGAAGGAAAAATAGGACATCTCAAAAACACACACACATACTCACGCATCCTCTCCTTTTGGACGTAAGTTCACTCAAACATATAGTCACACATCATCATCATCAACTCACACACACACACACACACACACACACACACACACACACACACACACATTCTCCTCGGCCACCTGAAGACAATATGACAAAGATTTTAGCAGCTAAGAGTATTCTTTAGACGTGGAATGTTTCCTGAAGCCCTTCTCTCTTTTTACCATATCTTCAATCAAGTTAGAATTGCTCATTTACACTTTTAAGTAAATAGGTTCTTTGATGCATTCAGGTTTTACTTCCACCTTGGCAGTCAGGAAGACAGAAATCTCAAGCTGGGGGAACTGAAGGATGAGAAAACAGAACCAGGCTTTAGCCTAAATCATACGCAAGGAAGCCATGTGAGAGAGCTAAATGGCTTGGCTGACATCAATCAATGTGTCTGAAGCCCAGCTGGAGTGCAGATCCCCTGGGGATTTGCTCTGCTTCCAGTTCTTGGGCTCCTTCCAAAGTCAGGGAGTTGACGCTTCTGGAGGCTACAGCTAATCATTTGTTCTTGAAAATCAACTCTGTGTGGAAATTTCTGGACTCCAAGGTATTTAAGAAGTTCACTGGGGATATTCTATTCCTCCTTTCTCCGGCATTCTTTTTTTTTTTTTTTAAATTTTTTTTAAATGACGGTCTATAGAGAACTTCGATTTCCATTCATTCATTATTGCACATTTTCCTCCCTGTCCACACCTCCCCCACCCCATTTCGCTTTTCTCTTTGAGAAAAAAAATTCATTAGTGTACCTTCTTACACAACTTTCAGTCCTATCAAAGTGGCTGTAATACTTTAAACAATTTCTCCCTTGTCTCTTGTGTGATTAAGCTATTATGCCACTCTCAGAACTTGGCAAAAAGGAGCAACTGAAGAAACAGCTTTACTCACAACGTCTGTGGCAAAAAAAAAAAAAGACAAGACCCACTGACCCATCATGGTTCATGTGGCCTAGAGATAAGAAACTGCAATGCAATCCCAAAGGCATTCAGTTTTCGAATCCACCAGTTGACCCAGTTGATCAGTGGGAGAAGAATGAAAGTCTTCCTGTGCGACTAATTGCCTTCGAAAACCCCCTGGAGTGCTTAGGTATGGGTCAGTTCTGACTTGATGATACACAAAAACAAGCCATGGCGAGTGTTAAATACAAGTCCACTTCTGGTATTTTCGTAAGTGGATACTGAAATTTAGATGTGCTATAGCTCCTGGAATTTTACATGCCCTCAATTTAAACTCAGAGTGTCTTAGTAACAAGAACTAGGTCTACCTAAACTGTTTTCAGTGTTCATCCCCAAGGAACCAAGCCATCAAAAAAAACCCGTCTTGCCTTTGAAAGTTAAATGGAATGTTTGATAGTTCACATGAGGAAAATGCAAGCCCTGTGAACAGCGCCTTCAGGTTTAATAAGACTAAGCCAAATGCTTTCCATGACTTGACAATCAGAAGTGACATCTGCACAATAAAGAGTCATTCTTTTTAGCAGATCTGTTGTTTCTCTCCTAGTATGAACAAGTGTCACATGGAGTCTACTTCTTGCCTTATTTTCGGCAGAGTAATACAGAACTAAATCACTAGCAACGTAGCAGGCGCCTAACATATCCGCGGGGGAGTAATATAGTCAAACAAAAGGATGCATGTTGCACTTCCTGTGTTGGGGAATGTTGGGGAGGAAGAGAGGGCCTCTGGCTAAGACAGATATGCCTAAACTCCGGATAAGTGTAAGCGTCCCAACGGCCTTTAATACGGGGTAGAGAAAGCCTCCCTGTGTTTGGCTGTACCAGTTTGAGAAATCTCACCACATGGGAAGACGGCTGTTGAATCTGTTGAGCTGGGAGTGGTCCGCATGAGGCTGAGGTTCTCCTGTCCAATCCGCATATCCCACGTCTGTAAGCCCACCCTATCCAGTCTTCCTGTTTACTTGCTTATATATAAGTGTGCTGTAGTGCCCAATAAAATTGAGCTGGATTGACTCTCTGGATCGGCCTCCAGAGTGGTGAGTCTCCATCGTGCTTACCCCCATCAAGGTGTCACTGTTCATTGCCAGCAAATGGACAGTGACATTCCTGAGTCCATATACTCACTGGAGGGAAACAGAAGTCTCTGACTTTTTATATGTTTGTTTTGCTTTAGTTCTACTTCCTTGTTCTGTATCTAGCAAGAAGGCTCCATGGCCCAATGTTAAGCACTTTCAGTCAGTGATTTGAATCCACCAGCTACTGGGGCAGACAAGGGACAAGTAAAAGCCTTGGTTTCACCCTCTCCAAGACTTATTTGTTCTCTTGATGGTCCATGGTATGTTCAGGACTCTAATCCAGCACCACAACTCAAAGGCATTAATTCTTCTACTGTCATCCTTAGCCATTGTCCAGCTCTCTGAGGTATAGTAAATAATTGAGAAGACCATGGCCTGGATCAGGTGCAACTTAGTCTCTAGACTGACATCATTGTTTCTGAGTACTCTGGAGAGGTCCCTGACAGCAGATCTTCTCAGTGAAACTCGTCTTTAGATTTCCTGGCTACTGGTATCAAGAGTGTTGATTGTGGAGCCAAGCAAGCTGTAATTGTTAACAACCTCAATCTCTTCTCCACTCATCATGGTGCTTCCAATTGGCCCACTGGTGAGAAAATTTGTCTTCTTGGTGTTGAGCTTCAATCCATATTGAAGACTACAGCTTGTGCAGCAACCGCTTCAGGTCCTCCTCAGTTTCAGCAAGCAAGGTTGTGTCATCTGCACAAAATAGGTTGTTGATGAGTCTTCCACAAATTCTGATACCACATTCTTCCTCATAAAGCCCAGCTTCCCGAATGATCTTTCATGTAGATTAAAAAGCTATGGAGACAGGATGCATCGCTGATGCACTCCTTTCCTGATTTTGAACCATGCAATGTTTCCTTGCTATGTTCTGAGGACTGTTTCCTAGTCTGAGTATAGATTTCACATGAGCACAAGTAAGTGTTCTTGGTTTCCTCTTCTCCTCAAGGTTAGAAGTATGCTATTTAATTCCAAATCACACAGGCTTTTATAGGTATTTTCTTTTGTTATTGTTATGTGCCACTGAGTTAGCTATGACTCATAGTGATCCTATTAACAATAGCTGTGAACACTGCCCGATCCCAAGCCAACCTCACTGTCTCTGAAACACCCGCACCCATTGCCACACCATAAGTGTGGACTTGTTATCTCCTGCACTGACCTTCCAACCTTCCAAGCATGTTGTCCTTCACCAAGGGCTGATTCCTCCACGTAACTTGCCCAAAGTATGTGAAATGGAGCTTCAAAATTCTTGCCTCTAATAAGTAATCTGGTTTTATCCCTTTCAAGACAGAATTGTTTGTTTTCTTGGCAGTCACAATATATCAAATACTCTTCTCCAGCATCACAATTCACAGGCATCAATTTTTCTTCTGTCATCCTTAATTATTGTCCAACTCTCAGATGAATAGAAAGCAATTGAGAAGGTCATGGCCTGGATCAGGTGCACCTTAGTCTGTAGACCAGTATCATTGCTATTAACACTCTGGAGAGGTCCCTGACAGTACACTCTCCTAAAGGAACTTGACTTGATTTCTTGACCACTGGTGCCAAGAATATTTATTGTGGATCTGAGCAAAATGAAATAATTAACAATCTCAATCTTTTCTCCTTCTAGCATGATGCTGTCAATTGACTTAGTAAGGTGGTATAAATTGTTGTTTCCTTGATGTTGAGATGAAATCCATGTTGAAGGCTGCAGTCCTTGACCTTCTGCACCAAATGCTTTAAGTTCTCCTCAGGTTCAGTAAGTAAGGTTGTGTCATCTGCGTAGTGCAGGTTGTTGATGAGTCTTTCTCCAATCCTGATGCCACATTCTTCTCTATAAAGTCCAGACTCCCAAATAATCAGCATATAGATTTACAAGGTATGGAGAAGGAAACATTCCTGACACACCCCTTTCTTGATTTGTGATCCATGCAGTGTTCATACTGCTCTGTTCATACCACAGCTTCCCCATCTAGGTTTTGGATGAACACAATCAAGTGTTCTGGGAATCCCATTCTTCTCAGTGTTAGTCACAATTTGTTATGATCCACACTTGTTAATTATTTATTTCTCATTTAGTTTTGTTGTGATCAGAGAAAATACATTGAAATGTCTTTTGAAAGATCTAGCATATGTTTTATCTTGATAAATATTTCATTTGCTCTTGAAAACAATGTGCATTCTGCTACTGCAGTAGCCAGATGAAGTGTTTTATGAATATATATTAAAAATTAAGTAAAGTTGGTTGGTGGTGGTGTACAAATTCTTTATATCCTAATTAAATTTGTATGTATGTGTCTAATTCTATCAGTTTTTGACATTAGATATAAAAACGCACATTTTTCCTAGGACTAAAAACCTTGGCCTACCTCTTATTATGCTTTTGTTTTGTTTTTCTAAAAGATTTTTATTTTATATTGGTTTTGTGCTTTTTTGGTCATCTCTGCATTGTTGTACCATCAGGTGACCTGCAATTCATAAAGATTCTATGCACAATAGCTCTGAATCTGGTCCTATCTCGAGTCTATCTGTCTCCAATACACCTGTCTCCACTCTTGTCCCTTTTTATTAACTTGTATCTCCTTATTATTGAATTATAAAGAGTTTCTTATATATTATGTATGCAGCTCCCTTGTCAACTATGTTTCTCATATAGTCTCTTCCAGTCTACACCTTGCCTTTTCATAATCTTAACGATGTTTTATTTTTGGTGAGCAGACATGTTTAATTTTGGTGACATGGATTTTATCAGACTTTTTTAAAAAAAGTGTAATATGTATTTTAAAATCTTCCTTCCAGAAGTTTCATACTTCTAGCTCTTCTGTTTAAGTGTATGATCCTTTTGAAATTAAATTTTAACTATAGTACAAAACAAAGAGCTTTTTTTTACCTCCACATATCTCAGAGTCTTAGCAAAATTTATTGAAAAGACTTTCCTTTTTCCACCGAATTTCCTTGCATCATTGTAATAATTGAATTAACCATCTATTTGCTGTCTCTTTCTAGATTCTTTTCTGTTTCACTATTCTATTTCTTTCTGCCAACACAATAATCTTTTAAATAGTTTTACTTTACATTACAGTTAATCCTAAAGTTAAGTAGTGTAAGTTTTCCAATTTTGCTCTTCTTCAAAATTAGTTAGATATTCATTGTCTTTTGTATTTTAAGTACTCAATTATTGAAATTTTAACTGGTATGTCATTTACTCTATAGATAACTTAGGAAGAATTGATTTCTTAAAAACATTAAGTTTTCTGAATCATTATCATCATATATCTTCATTATATCTTTAATTTCTCATGAAAATTATTTTTTGTTTTTTATTTTGCAATGTTTACACATCTTTTAGGGAAATGGTTTAGTGGTAAGGAGTTGGCTGCCAACCCAAAGACATGCATTTTTAATCCACCAGCTGCTCCATCAGAGAAATTTGGCCAATCTCTTTCCTTGTAGTTTATGCCTTCTGAAAACTTTCAAGAAGGTCCTCTATGAGTTGGTTCTGACTCTACAATACATAACAACAGTAACATACATCTTTTATTTAATTTAATGTCCCAAATTTAATGGTTGTGTCCTTGTACCGTTTTGTTAATTCATACTTTTAAAATGTATAGAAATATGGGGCCAGACTGAGCTGTGATTTCTGGAAGACAACAGATTTTCCTGTTCTACCATAGGGTCGCTATGAGTAGCAAACGACTCGACGGCACATAACAACAACCATTCAGGTACTTTGGGTTAAACATTGCTACTGTCTAGCTACATCACATGTGATCCCTTAAGTTAAGCAGAAGAAGGCAGGCCAGGCTGGACTAAGCCTTGGTTTATAGATGATGAGGATGGCACAGAACAGGAGTGGGATTAGGTCAGTTGTTCATAGGTTCACTACAAGTCAGTCATACTCAACAGCACCTAGCAACAGCATATTGATGAAACTTGTTTTATAAATACATATACATTGAATTTTTAATTTTCCCCCTACATATATGGAAATAATTTATACTCTGCCTCCTTACTTCCATTTGCATAATGGATTATACTGATTGGTTTTTAAGTGTATAACTACTCACACATTTCTGGGATAAAACTCACTTGGTCATATTGTGTTTTCTTTTAAAATATTGCTAGATTGAATGTATATTTGATAAAAATTATATAGAGTAGTCAATAAGTACATGTAATGATACTCAACATCATTATCGTTCAGGGACATGCAAATGAAAGCCATAAAGGGATACTACATCATAGCCAGTGAGTTGATAAATACTAAAAAAATAAAATATCCAGTGTTTACAAATGCCCACCAACAAATGAATAGATTGAGAAATTGTGGTCCAATCAGAAAATGAAATAAGAATCTAGGATAATAATATTAGCATTTCAGAAATAGATTGTAAGGAAATATATTATAAGGAAAGGAAAGGAATTGATTCAACAGAAGATAAAATGGAAAAAATAAAAAATCCCTTAATACTAATATGCTAGAGGAACAATTGGAAAAGATAATGAAAAAAATGATGAAAGTCAGAAAGTTATGTGAGTAAATGAATTATTTTAGAGAAATAACTTAAATCTTATTAAAATTCTAGAATAGAAAAAGACAAAAATAAGGGGGGGAAACCCTGTCAAATATTTGTTGGAAGAAAATTTTCTAATATCATAAAAGATGAGAGGATGTTCATTCAAGAAGTTAAACTAACTGCAAATAGAATAGACCTTCCCCTCAAAAAAATCACCAAGACATACTCAAAAGACACCATCAAACTTTCTAAAATAAAAAACAAAGAATCCAGGGCTATAAAATGGTACAACTGCTATGGAAGCCAGTTTGATGTTTCCTTAAAAAGCTGAACATGGAAATCTCATATGGCCCAGCTATTCCACTGCTAGGAATATACCCCATGGAGATCAATACTGAGACACGAATGGAAGTAAGTACACCTATGTTCATAGCGGCATCATTCACAATAGCATGAATATGGAAGCAGACCAAATCCTTATTAACAAACAAGTTAATTGAGAACAATGATTTCCTAAAATACTATCTAACTGGGAAGAGAATAGAGAATTGAGTGAAATATCTCAGACACATAGGACAAATATTGCATAAAACCACTATTGTGGAAATAGAAGGATAACTGAGCAAGATATGTATAAATATCCTAAAGGGGGAAAGGGAAAGAGAACAAAGAGTAGATAAAGGGGAAGGGAGAAATACCACTGGGATAGCAGAGGCTGGTAGGTGGAGGAGAGGAATGTGGGGACTTGAAAAGATGAGGTGATAATTGACATAGTTGTTGTTGTGTGACATCAAATTGGAAACAGCTCATAGCTGACCCACCTCTTGAGGGTTTCAGAGGCAGTAAATTATACAGGAGGAGGCTGGTCATTCTTCTCCTGCTGAGCAGCTGGTGGATTAGAAATGCATGCTTTTGAGATCAAAGCACAGCTTCTTACCTCAAGGCAACTAGAGCTCCTTCGACAGACAGAACAATGGTAATTAATTATATAAAATATAATGTATATGTTGTTGTTGTTGCTGTTGTTGGGTACCATTGAATTGGAACCAACCCCAAGCTGACCCTCCTGTATGTTTTCAGAGGCAATTTAATCACACGGGAGGAGATTGCCCATCATCCTTCTCCCATGGAACAGCTGGTGGACTCAATAAAGCACAAGGTACATGAATTAAACATAGTGTATATGGAAAATTGTATAAAAATAAAAGTACAAGTACAAAATATGATATATATGAATGATTATATGAAAACAACTATAAATTGTAAAATAATCATAGAAATATTTTTTAAAAGACTCCAAGTAGTAGCTAAGGGAAAAGAAAATATTACCTACAAAGGAGAAAAAAAAGACTGAGACCTGATTACTTAGCAGAAACTGTGCAGGCAGAAAGGATATAGAATGTTGTTGTTGTTGTTGTTGTTATGTGCCATCGAGTCGCTTGCGACTCATAGCGACCCTATGTACAACAGCCCTAAACCCTGCTCTATCCTGTGCCAATCGCACTGTCTCCGATACACCCATCCTGATTACCCCAATCACTGAATCAATCCACCTCATAGGGGGCCTTCCCTTTCTGCGCTGTCCCTCCACCCTCCCAAGCATGGTGTCCCTCTCCAAGGACCCGTCCCTCCTGGCAACATGTCCAAAGTATGTTAGACAGTCTTAGAATCCTTGCCTCCAAGGAGCAGCCCAGTTTGACCCTTCCCAGGATGAATCTGTTTGTTTTCCTAGCAGTTCATGGTACCCTCAATACTCTTCTCCAGCACCACAGCTCAAAGGCATCAATTTTCCTTCTATCCTCCTTAGTCATTGTCCAACTCTCTGATGCATAGCAAGTGATTGTAAAGACCATGGCCTGTATCAGATGCACCTTAGTCTCCAAAGAGACACCATTGCTCCTCAGTACTTTGTAGAAGTCCCTAACAGCACACTTTCCCATGGCAATACATCTTCTAATGTCCTGGCTGCTGATGCCGAGAGTGTTGACTGTGGAGCCAAGAAAACTGAAGCTGTGAACAATCTCAATCTCTTCACCATCCATCCTGATGCTGCCAATTGGTCCAGTGGTGAGAATCTTTGTCTTCTTGACATTGAGCCTCAATCCATATTGTAGGCTGCAGTCCTTGACACTCTGCAGCAGGCGCTTCAGGTCCTCCTCAGTTTCAGCAAGCAGGGTTGTATCATCTGCATATTGCAGACTGTTGATAGATCTTCCACAAATCTTGACCCCACATTTTTCCTCATAGAGCCCAGCCTCCCAGATAATCTGTTCTGCATACAGGTTGAAAAGGTATGGAGACAGGACACATCCCTGGTGTACGCCCTTCCCAGTTTTGAACCATGCAGTGTTTCCTTGTTCTGTTCTGACAACTGCCTCTTGGTCCAATATAGGTTTCTCATTAGCACAATCAAGTGTTCTGATAATCCCATTCTTCTCAGAGTCAGTCACAGTTTGTTATGATCCACGCAGTCAAACGCCTTTGCATAGTCAATGAAACACAGGTATACTTTCCTCTGGCATTCCCTGCTTTCAGCTAAGATCTGTCTCACATTAGCTACAATATCCTTAGTATCACAACCCCTTCTAAACCCAGCCTGGACTTCTGGCAGTTCTCTGCTAATGTGTTGTTCCAGTTGTTTTTGGATAATTTTCAGTAGAATCTTGCTTGCATGGAAATTAATGATACTGTTCTATAGTTTCTACACTCTGTTGGGTCACCTTTCTTTGGGATGGGAACAAATACAGATCTCTTCCAGTCAGTTGGCCAGGTGGTTGTTCTCCAGATTTCTTGGCATAAAAATGTGGAAAAAAAAGTTTCCAGTGAAGAATTCTATATCCAGCAAAATCATCCCTTCATATATGATGGCGAAATTAGCTTACTTACAAATAAACAGAAACGAAGGGAATTTGTAGAACCCGGACCAACTTTACAAGAAATGCTAAGTGAAATCCTGTAGAGAAACAACAGCATTACATAACACCGTATGATAAAGACAATTCATTAAGGTTATAGACAACATTTGTCCATCCGTCTCCCCCGAAAAAAAGAAAAATCTCTATTTGCTCAATAAAATTTCACTCAAACCACCATAAGAAGTTAAAATAAAAAAGAAATTAAAGTTGTCAGCAAAGACGTAGAGCAATGGAAGACTCACATGATGTTGATCAGAGTAGAGAACACAGCAGCCACTTTAGAAGGCTAACAACCCTGTATATAGTGTAGTGACTCCACTCTTAAGTGCTTTATCAAGAAAAATACAAATACATACACAGAGACTTAACACAAATAGTTGTCATAATAATTTCCTCAAAATGACAACTAATCCAATTTTTCTCCAGCACATGAATTAGTGAAGAAATTAGGGTGCATTCTTTTGTATGTACTTAGGAATACTATTGTATTACTGTCCCACACAACATTGAAGAATCTCACAGATAATATGCTGAGTGAAAGAAGCCATACACAAAAGAATATATATTGCTATATAGTATTTGCATGAAACTCCAGAGTAGACAAGAGCACCTCCCAACGACTCTCATTGCTGTCAAGTGGGAATCGACTCATAGCTGATTCTTCAGGGGGTTGTCACAACCTATAAAGCACATGGGAGGAGACTGCTCATCTTTCTCTTCCAGAAAAGCATGTGGATTCAAACAGCCACCCTTTAGGTTGTGCAGCCCCCTATCAACTAGACCATCAGAGCTTTAGGTGCTGCCACCTTGAAGGCACACAGTTCAAATCCACCAGCTGCTCCACATGAGAAAGATAGACAGTCTCCTCCCATGTGACTTATGGCCTCTGAAAACCCACTGGAGGGTCAGCTATGCGTCAGTTTCAACTTCATGGTACATAACAACAATAACATAGCGATGGAAGTCTGTTCAATGGTGGTTGCCAGTGGGTAGAAGTGGAGGGGGAACTCATTTGAATGCACCTGGCCTTGGTCATGATTACATGTAGGTGAGCTTAATGCCATCAAGTCAATTCCATCTCCTAGCTGTAGTATGAGACAGAGTAGAACTGTCCCAAAGGGTTTCTGAGGATGTACATTTATTTTTAGGGAATCAGAATACCACATTGTTTATCTATGAGTGACTGGCAGGTTTGAATCTAAGTGCTTTCAATTAGAAGTTAAGTACTTAAACCACTGCACCACAAGGCTGGTCCATATATTTATATAGAGGCAGCATAGGTCCAAGGGGGGAAGCTCGATGTAATACTGTTCTTGTACTGAGGTAAGACAGCCTGCATGCAGGAGCTCAAGTGTGAGGACATTAGGAACACTCCATCTCATCACCTGATAGTGGGACTACAGATGAGTCTGTGAAGTTGAAACAGTGCTGAGAACATGCAGAAAAAAAAATTTCACCTTGAAGAGTGAAAGTATAATCATAGTGTAGTCATCAGAAGTCTAGAAATAAACTTTGGTTCAAGAAAAGAAAAGGTACCTACTTTAGGAAAGTTATCAATAAAGTTTATCTTGTTAGGTTCTAAAGAATAAAAATAATATAACTTGGAGGCCAGGTGTATTGGAAAATGGAAATCTCTGGTGAAGAAAAGTTTATTAGTGAAGACATGGAGCAAAATATGAGCGGTTAGTGAGGAAAGGAGCAAAGCTTCAGTGAACTTTTCAAGGGACCCAGGGGAGAGATGCAGGCAGGTAGCACTGTCTACCTCTGGCAGCCGGTGCCATGAGCACCCCAGGCAGGGGCTGCCTCAATAGAGCATCCCATCCATGCTGAGAGTGGGACAACTTTGAACCTCCTCGCTGATGCTTTGAGAAGCCCTGGTGCTTCATGGGAGTGCTAGACCTGGGGCATACAGCAAACAGGTTTCAAAAAGAGCATCTCAGGTCTTCTCAGCACTGTGCTCACCGGAGACAGCAAATTACAAGCTGAAAATTCATTACATTTGTGGAAAACCCTGAATTTATTTAGGCAAAAGCAGATGGAGAGAATGGATAATCTCATTACATTTCAGCACCCTACACTTTAGTCAGAAGAAATGAAACATAACACATTATGCATTTCTTTCTTTCTTTCCATCTGTGTTCCTTTCCCTAAATTCAGGTTTATTATTAATGTGATGAATTCATCTGGCCTCCCTCTCAATGTCATTAGCCCATACTCTTAATTAAGTTTTCCTCTCGTCATCCTTTTCAACAACTGGGAAACTCTTTCCCCGTGTAGCTTCGCTCCTAACCCCTCACCCCAACTTCAAATCATTTTACAGATGAACTGCTGCTATGAGGCATATGAAGTGTCTTAATCAAATGATAGTTTTTCTCAAATGTTAAGATATTATCTAGTCCCTTCTGTTCATCTAAACCCAAGTCTGACTTGGAGGACATATTCTGCAGAGGTCTGGGAGCAGCTCTTGACTGGTTTCTTGTATTTTTGTTTTATTTATTTATTTTTTAGAAAGAAGAGGGAAGAAGAAGAGGTGGGTGTCATCTTTCTTTCATTACAAAGTCTTGATGTTGGTCGGATCACTCTGAAGTCCTGATTATTTAACTGTTTAGGAAACTAAACTGAAGTAGTGTCTCTCCTCTCTTTCACACACACACACACACACACACACACACACACACACACACACACTGTCACCAAGTTGGAAGCAATTCATAGCAGAGCTTCAGTTGGTTTTCCAAGGATATAAATAGCTCAGGGAGGCTTTGCTCATCTCTCTCTCCCTTAGAACCTCTTGTAGATGGATTCCAACCAATAGAGAGATGTGACCATTGGATGTGCAGTGAAACTCCCAAATTGAGGGTAACAACTCTTGTTATGGTTACATGCCACCAAGTCAACTCCAGTTCAGAGACATCCTTTGAGACATCTTGCCTGATCTTGAGCCGTCCTCATAGCCTCTGCCATTCTCGAGCCCATTGTTGCAATCACTGTGACAAATCATCTCATTGAGGGTCTTTCCCTCTCTTGGTGACAATCAACTTTCCCAAACACAGTGCCTCTTTCCTAGGTTGGGTACCTCCTGACAACATGCCCCAGATATAAAAGATGAAATATCTTCATCCTCTAGGGAGCACCCTGGTTACACTTCATTCAAGACAGATTTGCAAATTCTTTTGGCAGTTTTTGGTGTATGCAATACTCTTCGACAATATCAAAATCCAAAGGTATCAGTTCTTCTTCAGTCTTCCTTATTCATTGTCCAGCTCTCAGTAACAGCTCTTGGGGAAAGCATTCTATTGCAACTCTAAGAGGAATGTCCTTGTTTCCTTCAATCTGTAGACCCAACGTTCCTTAAAGATCACTGGGCTTCCCCAGTGTTGAGGAGCTTCTCAATGAAGGAACCTGGATCCAAACAGACTCCCTGTCTTCCTTGTGATTCTTCAGTTGCTGGGGTCTCCTCTCTGCTCACTTTGTGTCTCCTTTTATCACCTCAAAAGTATTATAGGCTATATCCCAGGAAAACTCCCTTTACATCAGACTAGGAAAGTGAGGGAGTTAAGGTGCTACCTTCTACTCTTTTACAACTTGTAAAATCCTGTTTATGATTGTTGGTTTTTTAGATCATAAAGTGCCCATCAACAAATAATGGAGAGAGAAGCTGTGGTATATTCACACAATAGAATATTATGCAGCACTGAAAAACAAAGAGCTCATGAAATATTATACAAAATGAGTGACCATGGAGGACATTATGCTGAGTGAAATATCTCAGTCATAAAAAGACAAATACTGTGTAATGCTACTGTTATAGAACAGGACTGATATGGGTTTGGGGAGAAATAATGTACACAGCATTGAAACAGATGAGAGAGAGAACTATATAAAAGGAATATATGACTAGGTGTTACTGGCATGACAAGATTGCAAAATAAGAGCTATATTGTAAGGTGGTCTTGGGGGAGGGGACTGTATAACAATGAAAGAACTTTTTTCCCAAAGAAAAAAAGTGAACTGGAGGGAAAGGTGATAGGGAGGAAAATGTGCAACAACGAATGAATGAAAATCCAAATTCTTTATAAACTTTCATTAAAATCTAAAAAAAATTTTAAAAAAATCATTACAATCATATTCTATCATAACATACATGTATTGGGATGGGACACAATTGAAGTCATGACCCCTTATTTTCTCACATCCTAATCACCAAAATCACAGACTCAAATGTGGAGTGTGTTTTCTCTTTCTTTCCTATACGAAGTTGTCAGTGACATCATTTTACTTGGATCCATAATGAATAGCCACAGTAGCAGCAGCACAGATATCAAGTGACAGGTTGCATTGTTACATGTTGTTGCAGATCTGCTATGAAATACTCCTTGAATGTGCTAAATAAAGAACAAGGATGTCACTTTAAAGACTAAGGTGCTGACTAAAGAGCAAGGGTGTCACTTTAAAGACTAAGGTGCTAAAGAAAGAACAAGGATGTCACTTTAAAGACTAAGGTGCTAAAGAAAGGACAAGGATGTCGCTTTAAAGACTAAGGTGCTAAAGAAAGAACAAGGATGTCACTTTAAAGATGAAAGACAATATTGTCAGCTGCTTTGCATGCATGTGAATATTGGGCAGTCAATGAAGATGATCAAAGAAGAATTGATGCCTTTGAATTTGATGTTGAAGAGTATCAGATAGACCATGAACTGTCAAAAGGACAAACAAATTTGTCTTGGAAGAAGTACAAACAGGATACTCCTTACAGGCAAGGATAGTGAAATTTCATCCCACATATTCTGAGCACAAGAATTTGTCTCCAGAAACTATGAATGTGGAGAAATAATGGAAGTTATACAAGTGTTCAGGTCTTTCATTCATAGGGTCATCTATTACTCCACGTAACAACAACAACAACACCACTTTGAGCACATTGTCAGGAGGACCCAGTCTTGGGGAAAGATGTCATGTTTAGAAAAGTAGGAGGTCAGTGAAAAAGAGGAGCACCTCAATGAGATGAAGTGACACAGTGGCGACAATGCACCTGTGTGTGGTGGAGGTTGTGAGAATAACACAGGAGAGGGCAAGGTTCCACGCTCTTGCCCACAGGGTTGCTATGAATCGTAGTTGACTCAATGGAATATAATGACAACAGAATGTAATGAGGACAGAAAATTTCTTGACAATAGTTCAAGCAACAGCGGTGGTGAGGATAAACAAGGGTTATAAAGTGTTTAGAAGAACAGAGGGACAATTAGCCAACCCTTTCTACATTCAAGTCCATGTTCAAGCTGTTTAGAATTCCTATAATTTCTGGTCCTGACCAATGCAGTAGAGGATGCTCAGATTACCAAATGTCAACTGCTCTGGCCAGGAAACTCCATGTATAGTTACTACAGTTATTACTCCAGGTATTTTCCCAAACTTTTGCCCCTATGGACTACCATTCTTTTAGTCCATGTGTGTCCACCTGAGAGAGGGAGTCTTCCCTAGAGTTTAAGAGGACTCCCTAGAACCAGACATTCACAATGAAATCCCACTTCTTTATAACTAGGGGAAAACCAGGTCCAGTTATTTTGTGCCTTGGTTTGTTATAACAGTCTAATATTCAAATTCACTTTATTGTGAAGATTAGATATGACAACGCATTAAAAGCATGCATTTAAAGTTCCAGGAATATTCAACATTCAGAGTTCCAGGAATATTAAGTTCAATAAATATTGTCTATTAGAACTACTCAACGGCACATAATAACAACGTTATAACTACTAAGACAATTTATAGAATCTGCTATTTTTCAGGGAGATTTTCACATCTCTTGCTCCTGCCTACTTGTTCATGTTTTATCAAAAGACTTACGTAATCAACCGGCCATTCAAGCCACAGCAAGTTATGTCCAACATTGAAAGAACTGAACTTCTGTCTTAAGGCCGGTGATTCACTGAGGAGTCCTCATGATTGTTGCCCCTGAAGTCAAACCCCAAAGGAACTCTCTTCATTACTTTATTTCAACCTTCCTGGAGGTTATTTATTGTTTTAGTAGAACCTTTTTCCTAAGTCATTGCATTTTTGTTGTTAATACCATTGAGGTTGCTCTGCCTGGTCTCTGTTGTCTAACACCTCAAATGTGGATCCAAAAAGCTTAGAATTGATGTTCTGAAATTTGGCGGGTGAGATTCACACTGAAGTTTTGATGATGCTCAGACCTGGATCACAGGGAGTCTGACCCAGCCTCTGGCCTTTCCTTCTAATTGCCTCTGGGTCCCACAACACTGACCTCTGAAGACACCAAACTGAAGCAGCTTGATACATCACTGTCTTGATTGAGCTAGATTGCTCAGAGTTCATCAGCTGCTATCTGTTTTGTGCCTTGAGCAAGACACCTTTCTGGCCAGGTGATGTTCTTCCTTAAAGCAGGGGCAGAGTGAGCTGCCTTGCTGACCCCTGAGGTCAGCCTCTACTGCACTGTCGTGAATAATAGAGCCACTCCTGCCCTTATTACACTCCATGAGAGCTTCAGAATGAGCCCACATAAACCACTGCTTGCGGATCTGGGGAGCAACTTTTTTATGGCTCTGCTCCTGGGTCTCAGTAGAGAGCAGCACATTTTCTCAAACTTAAATCTTCTAAATTGGAATTGCCACCTTTAAAGGGTAAGCCGACCCCACATCCTTACTGGCCAAGGAAACGTCTTCTAAATGCAGAAGGGAAGTTAACACTTTGATTCTCAAAGAAAGAATAGAAGAAACCACAAATGGTTCAGAATCATGGCTTAAATCAAAACGTCATGAGTAGTTTGAGTTTATTTGTATGGGCGGAATAATTACAAAATGTCACTCCCTCTATCCTGTTTGTCTTCCTTGGCCTCTCACTCATCCATCAAGAAGCTCAGCCTCTATATGTAAAAATCACCCAGGTTGGGGCTGCCACTCACCCTCAGTGGAAGCGACCTGGTGCAGTGATCCAGGAAAACTATAGACCTGCAGAAATGTCAGCTCCTGGAAATGTAAGGAGAGAGGCTAAGTCAGGACAAAATGTCACAGGCATGGTCTACCAGCACCTATACTTCTCTGCCCCCACCCTCACCCTGATTATTCATTCACCTCACACAGGTCACCCATCATCACTCAGTAAGGGCAGATGTGAACTGCATAGGAGCCATCAGAGGTAAAAGGAAGATAAAATTAAAGAAGCCAAAGAACCCAGTCCCTAGAAAAGTTTGCAATTTGGTGGGGTTACAGGGCACAGTCCTAAAGAAATAGGAGAAGAACACTGGAGTGGGACAGCATGGGTTTTGAGTTCAAATCCTGTTCCTATAGTACAGCTATGTGATCTTGGGGAAGTTGCATAACCTTCTCATCCCTAAAGCCTCTTAGGGTTTGTATGAGGATTACACATTATTGTTGTATGCCGTCTAGTCAGAACTGACTCATTGCTGACCCTCCAGTGGGTTTTCAGAGGCAGTAAATCACACAGGAGGAGATTGCCCCTGCAGAGCAGCTGGTGGATTTGACCCACAAGCCTATGGGGTGGCAGCACAATTTTTTTACCATTAGAACATGTAAAAGATTTTTTTTTGTTTTTTTAGGTTTTTTTATTATTATTAAATTTTATTAGTTTCAATGAACATTCACAGGGATTCTGGGCTTTCACTCCTTCATTGCCGCACCATTCTCTCCACCCTCCTCCCCAGTTTGTTCTTCTTCCCCGCCACCCGAATGTCTGTTTTAATTGTCCAATTGCCACAGTGCTTGTCAAAGTCAGTTATGATTAATCTCCTTTGTTGGTGTCTCCTTTGCCATTCCCTATCACTCCTCCCTGAGAGAGACTTCAAGAACATGTAAAAGATTTAATATAAAACTAAATTTTAAATTCTTTTAGAAAAAGCTCAATAAAATTACATCAATGACTTCCAATATCTTCTTTTTTTATTATTATTTTTTTCTCTCCCTTCTATCTTCTTTGTTGTTGTTGTTGGGTACTGTCGAATCAGATTCAACTGGCACAGGAGGAGATTACCTCCCTTCTCCAACGGAGCATCTGGTGGATTTGAACCACATACCTTTGGGATCGCAGTGCGGCTTCTTGCCACTAGGCCACCA
>NW_006400287.1:376604-417388 GCF_000299155.1 Elephantulus edwardii
AAAAAAAAAAAGATTGCAGTGCAGCATTTTACCACTGGGCTTCCAGAACTAGGCTTTCTGTAACAGTTGCCATGAAATCGGCTCAAATCCGTGGTTATCTCACATGCTTCATCTAGATAGAGAATTTTTTATAACTGTGAGAGTTGCACTGCTAACCCGCTTCTCTGCTGTTTGCATCAACTAGTGGGTCCTTGGGAGAAAGGTGAACAAACATCTTCCATGTGATTTAGAGCCTCCAAAACTCTGCTGCAGGATCGCCTATGAGTCAGTTCCAACTCAATGGCAGTAAGTCTGAGTTATATTTGACTGACCATTCAGAAGAGATTGACTTTCTTCAAAGATACTGCTAAATGAGCTCAAAGCTCCAATATTTCAGTTAGAAGCTCAACACCTTAATCATTTGTACCTCCCCCTCTTATTAATCTCTACCTTTGTTGTGATTTTAACTAAAGTTTACAGCATTTGGGGTTTCATTTTTTCATTGTTGCATAGTTTCCTCCCTCTCTCTCCCCCAGTTCACGTTATAATGTTCCAGATTTTCCTACATGTAATGTCTAACCATACAGTCCTTTCCTTTAAGTTCTAAGACAGAGTTCATCATCTATTTACTCTTTTCCTATTCTCCCCCTTCTCTATGTCACTCCTATTTTTATAACAATGGTGTTATACAGTATTTATCCTTTTGTGTCCCAGATATTGCACTCAGCATAATGTCTTCCAGGATCACTCATGCTGTATAGTGTTTTACAAGATCATTGCTTTTGAATGCTGCAAAATATTCCATTGTGTGGATGTACCACAGTTTTTCTATCCATTCATTTCTTGATGTGATGTTAGGCTGCTTCCATATCTTCACTATTGTGAATAATGCCACAATAAACATGGCTGTGCATATGTCAGTTTGAGTTGCAGTTCTGGTTTCTTTGAGATACATTCCCAGTAGTAGGATAAGCTGGGTCAATTGTTATTTCTATTTTCAATTTTTTTTAGAAAGTGTCAGACTGCTTTCTGTAATGGCTGTACCATTTTGCATTCCCACCAGCAATGAATAAGAGCTCCAGTCTCTCCACAATCTTATCAGAACATCTTTTGTATTTCGTATCACCCAAGGACCCCTGAAAAATAATAGATTGTTTGTTGATGAATAATATATACATAGCTACTTAACAAATGTACATTTATTTTATTACAACTGAGACAGTGTCCTGAATACCCAACTTCCCAGTCTCCTTACCCCCCCAAATGATCCCAGCCATAGCTGAGGGGACAGTTCATGCAAGCTTAGAATTCCTTGTGCTAGTTGGCTCTCACCTCAAACACTAGATTTTAGTTCAGTCCTATCTTCTCTGATACATTGGGATTCCACTGGACCCAAACCCAAGTGAGGCTTGACTAATGCTTTCCCCTTACACAGTGACTATATCAGTGGGCTCTGGGGTGGCAGAGATGATGAGGATGGCCCACGATAGGGCAGGGTTCTGATTTGATTTCATAGGATTACTAAGAATTGTACTCCACTTGATGACACCTAATAACAACATTTCCCCCAGCCAAGCTTCCAACAGACAGTCCTGAAAGAGAGTCTTTAGGCTGCTGTGGCGAGTCCTGGTGGATCCTAGACCCCAGTGCCCACATGCTGTTGTTGTTGTCATCATGTATCATTGAGTTGGAACTGGCCCATGGCTGACCCTCCGGTGGGTTTTCAGAGGCAGCAAATAACATGAGAGTTGATGGCTTAGCTTTCTCCTGTTGAGCAGCTAGTAGATTCTAACTTTGTGCCTTTGGGTTGGCAGCTTAGATTTTTACCACTAGGCCACGAGAGGCCTCAATAACATATCTTAATGTAGGCTTAATAGTGACTGCAACAATGGATTCGAGCATGAGCAAAACCATGTGAGGGCGGTGCAGGATGGGCTAAGTTTGTCTCAGGACCACCTTGGGTCATAGCCTGCTGGATGGCAATCTGGGCTTGCTCTGCTCCCCTGTCTCACTCTCCCCAGCTGCCCACTTCTGCTCTCTGGGGTCATCTCCCAAATAAACATCTTTCTCCCCAGTCTTTGTTCCAGGTTCTGCTTGTGGTGAGAGGTTGGATCTAAACACTTGGAGCACAGGTAGTACAGAGACTAACCAGAGGGGGCTTCCTGGAGGAAGTGAGCTCTCAATTTTATTTCAGAGGTAGGAGGAACGTGAAATAAAGAGGGGAGAAGAAAAAAAAAAACACCCCTAGGATTTCAGGGTTTCAATCCTCAAAGAATTAACAGGGAAGAGCAGAGTAACCAAGTCCCCGTGAACCACCTGATTTCACCGCGGAAAGAAGGGAATTGGGGACAAGTTTTATACTTGTCTATCTTCAGTCCTTTTTTTTTCCTGAGAAACAGCATTTATTAGGATGCTTTTGCCTTCGTGATGAAAATTTAGCCTCTTGAGTCTTATTAACGAGAAAGGGGAAGAACACTTTCGTTTCTCTTTTTCTATAGGTAAGAGCAATGATATTTAGTGATCTAATTTGTCCATTTCTAATCCTACTCTGGTCTCTAATGAAAATGCATCTGCAGTATAATGCATGGTCCACATGCACACTACTCTTGTTCAGACGCAGAGCCTGCAGTAGGCTCCCAACAGGAAGGAAACACTGGCTGCAAACAGCATTTTCACAAGTTAGAGACTATTCTTCTCTGGAGTCACATGACTGGGTCGCAGTTTCTATTGTCAGGGGGAGGGACTCAGCAGAAGGTTTCGTCTAATATTGTCCCTTTTACCTCATCCAGGAGACTAAGACTCGCACATAAATACATGTACAGGGTGCCCCTTTGTCAAAGATAAGGATTTTTTAGTAGTGTGCAAAAAAGAAAAAATTACCAGGTATATCTGAGTGGTGCAAATAGTTATTCATAACCACTAACAAAAAGACTGGCAGTTCAAATCCACTCAGAGGTATTGGAAGAAAAGTCTAGAAATCTACCTCCAAAAGATCAAAAGCGTTGGAAAGCCTGTGGAGCAGTTCTACTCTGTAAACGCGGGGTCTCCATGAATGGGAGGGAATCTACTGGTTTGGTTAAATGATTGCCAATGTCAACATAATGACAGCACGCAAAGTGCTTTCACTTTGGTGAAAGCTTTTTGGTGGTAGTTCCTTGTCACCACAGCCCTATTAGGTAGGCAACAGTTACTGTTTCTACAGTGAGTAAAGGCTTGTGTGTTGTTGTTATGAGGAAGGAGTGTCCATGCCCATAAGACCTTGAGGCTCAATTTAGTCCTGATAACTTTGAGAAACAAACTTCGGTTTCCTGGTTCCTGCCATTGAAAGGTGCAGCTCAGGTTACCCAAAGAAACTAGTCTTTTTGCCTTTGTAAAATCTGGTCAACCAAAGACCACCAATAGGAAAATGACACAGTAGGTGCCCCATTTAGCCCTACATAATACTTTAAAGGGGAGCTCAGTTCTTAGACTTTAGTCAGCCATAGCTCCGCCAGCAAGAAAAGCCTCTTCCTCTAATACAAGTGGAGCTCAGTGATTCTTTCTCCCATTCGACCTTCAACTTCCTGCAACAATGATGCTAAACAGGTTTCAGTAGAGCTTCTAAATTAAGAATACTGGGAAGAAAGGTATGACAATATACTGCCTAACACCTGTAATGGAAAACTTGGTAAGATTTAAGCGTGGTGGTTGAATAATGTGATTAATATCACTAAATTGTACATTTGGAAAATGTTGAATGGGCAGATATGATCTTTTATGACAATAAAAGACCCAAAGAATTCCCACAGCACATTCCTTATCCCGTCTTGGGACCGCACAGGACCATTCATGCCCGGAGTCACTGTGAGTCAGGGCTTGACATGACGTCAGCTCACAACAACATGTGCATAGGAGTAGCCACACGGGCAGATAGAGGCTCAGGATACAGTAAAACATAAGAGTATCCCCAGTGTTCCTCATTAAAGTCTTGCTTGTGGTGGCTCAGTGGTTAAGCGCTCAGCTGCTGACTGAAAGATCAGTGGTCGGAGCCCACTAGATATTCCATGGTGCAAAGATGTGACATTCTGCTTTCTTGGGAGTGTAATATGGTGCAGTCACTGTGGAAGGCAGTCTGGCGCTTTCTCAAAAAGTTGCAAATAGAAATACTATTTGACCCAGCAATTCCACTACTGGGAATATACCCCAAAGAAACCATAAGCACCACCCAAGCAGATATATGCACACCCATGTTTATTATGGCTTTGTTCACAATAGCATGGAGTTGGAATCAATCTAAGTGCCCATCAACAAACGAATGGATAGAGAAGCTGTGGTATATCCACACAATGGAATATTACACTGCGTTGAAAAACAAGGAACTCATGCAATATTATACACAAAATGGGTGACCCTGGAGGACATTATGCTGAGTGAAATATCTCAGTCACAAAAGGACAAATACTGCATGGTGCCACTGTTGTAAAATGGGACTGACATCGGGGTTGGATGGAGACTGGGAGAGATGGAATAAATTATGTATACTACATTAAAACAGATGAGGGAGAGAACTGTTTAAAAGGGATATATGATTAGGAATTGTTATGACAGAAATCCAGAACAAAAGCTACATAGTGGAATGGACTTGTGGGGAGAGATTGTATAACAATGAAATAATTTTTCTTTTACTTTTCAAAGAGAAGAGCAAACTGGGGGAGAGGGGTGGGCAGGGAGGAAAGTGCAACAATGAATGAATGGAAATCCAAAGTCTCTGTAAACTTTCATTAAAATAAAAAAAATCTCTCCACTGCTGTCACAGGGACTCTATCTCATAGTGATACTGTGGAGTGGGGTGAGAGTGGGACTTCGCAAAGGGTTTCCAGGGTGGTAAACCTTTATGGAAGCAGACTGCCTCCTCTTTTCTCCTAGAGGAGATCGTGAGTTCAAACTGACTGCTTCGTTAGCAGCAAAGCACAACCTCCGCACCACCAGAATCCCTTCTGTACAGACCGCAGACTTGGGAACCATCTACTTGATGGAGATAGCCTTATGGTCTGAAAGAACTACAAATGAGGATTCCGTATTTTTTTTTCTCCCTCACTTTATTCTATGTTCTCTTACGCCCCTGTGTTCCATCCATCCTGGAGGGAACACTGGATAAGCATGAAAGTAATAGTATACAACCCATGCCATTCAGGAGAATTTACTGAAACTGTGACCTACTGGGGACCCTGGCTTTACAGACAGTAGGCAACATTCCAAGAGTAAGATGAGAGAGTTGAGGTTTCTTAGAAACTCAGACCCAGTGCAGGAAGGTCTGGCTGCCCAGACAGGTTTCCGCAGGAGTCAGCCAGCACCTTCCTGGCTGTACCTTAGAGAGGAAATCTGCATACATTGTTCTCTAATTGAGCATCTATGTAACAAATCTCAAGTGAGTCCCATTTAAAATGCTAATCCATGAGGTGAACAAATTAAAGGCGATGAAAAATTTAGCTCTGAATGTATTTATTTGTAACGGCACACTCGAAGTGTTGTGTTTAAGGGAGACAATTCTCCAGCAGGAAAGCTAGGCAGCACAATGTGAGTTGTTGGGAGGCAGCTCACAAGCGGAAGGCACAGGATTTTTCTGCATATTAAATGCACAATCAAAGAGCCATCTGCTCCAGATGATAATGATTGAAATTGGCAGACAATTCCATTAAGTGTAATCTCCAAATTGAGACTTTCAGGGACAGTGTGCAAGACGAGGGGATGTTAAGGATTTATTACACTTATGAACTATTTTGTGCAATTATCCAAAACAGGCTGAGAGTAAATTATTTTATGAAAAGTACTTGAAATGAGTGTACACAGTTAGCCCTTTAAAGTGTACGCATTTATTAAAGAGCTCCTAGAATCGTACCATTTTATTTGGCATGCAGCTTGCGTTTGAAAATGTCAGTTAAATATTGTTTGTTTACAGGGGCTTTTTTCTTTCTCAAGCATTTCTATAAGAAATAGAGAAACAAAATGTGGCTGCGAATTCACAAAAATTCTCTCATGGGGCACTAAACAGTGGGTATGAATGCAGTTGTCGTTTCACAAATGGGGCCACACAAAACAGTGGAGGCACTTGGTTTATTTTAAATAAGGACAGGGAATAAGTAAGACAGGCACTAATATCTTTATATATTATTTATAATTCCCTAATCTAACTCTTTCAGAAACTTCAGTCACACTCCCGTGCCATAATTCACGCTAAACTCCATTCACTTTCATTTTCTTTTCTCTAGTGATCTTTCATCTCCTTTGAATCTGTAGGCAGATCCTGACACTTCCCATTACCTCCTTCAGTCCATCACTTTGATCTCCTTGGACTCCCAGGGAATAGAAGCTACTTCTCCTTCTTCTGATGAGGCAGCCCTAAAATACCTGGATTTGACATGCAGGCAGTGCCTGGATTATGAGCGTATTTTATTCCTATGTCTACCTTTAAGCCAGATTGGTATATAAATCAGAACAGTTAGGTCTGATTCATACCTAACATCAGTTAGTCAAATGTTTGTCTTAATATAATAATCTTTTCTATGCATAAAAGAACATTAAAGAAACATTTCCAGAGACCCTTTTATTATTATTATTATTAATTTTAATGAAAATTTACAGAGACTTTGGATTTCCATTCATTCACTCTTGCACTTTTCTCCCTGTCCACCCCTCCCTCCCCCAGTACACTCTTCTCTTTGAAAATGAAAAGAAAAATCCTTTCATTGATTTACAGATCTTCCCCCCATGTCCACTCCAGTATGCAGCCTTCTCTCTGGACTCCTGTCATGACAAAAATACCTAATCACATATCCCTTTTAAACCATTTTCGCCCTCATCTGTTTCAATGCAATATACATTATTTATCCCATCTTTCTCAGTCTCCCCCAACCTCGATGCATACTAATATAGTAACAACAATACAATCATCATCTTTTAAGGTATGTTATAAAATAGTGCCTATTTGTTCCACAAATCATTATACGTACTTTCAGGTCATTTGAATATTAAATATTCAAAATATTGAATAGCAATGATGTCAGTTTGAATACTTAAGTGCCACAGGTTCAGGTCATGGTCTTTTCAGTCACTTGCTATACATATGAGAGCTGGGCAATGAATAAGGATGGATGAAGAAGAATTGATGTCTTCGAGCTGTGGTGTTGCAGCAGAGTACTGAATATCCCACACACTGTCAAAAGAACAAATATATACGTCTCAGACAAAGTGCAGCCCGAGTGCTCCTTTGCCACAAAGGTGGCGCAGTTTCATCTCACATACTTTGGGCATGTTTTAGGAGAGGCTATTCCTTGGAGAGGGATATAATACTCGGAATGGTGGAGGGTCAATGAAAGAGAGGAAAACATCACCTTCCCACCCCAGTGAAATGGATTGAAACAGTGACTCAAGCAATGGGCTTGAGTGTGTCTGAGATGATGAGGATGGCACAGGATAAGACAAGGTTCAGATCTATTGGCCATAGGGTTGATATGAGTTGAACTCTACTCCATAGCACCTAACACCAACTTGTAAGTCAGATATTCTTAACCCAGGGGCTGCCTGTACACAATTTTCTTCATGAGCCTAGTGCACTGATATGCCTTCTGAAAGCATCTGCCCTTGCCTGGAGGGAGAGCAAAGTCAAGGACAGAGGAGAACGGCAACATGCTGCTTCTGAATTTATGGCCAAAAAAATCTCTAAGAGTAGCATATCTGTCTTTGCTCCTGCATTCTCGAGGAGAGAAGTAACAGATCTTAAGAGACTACCTTTTGGCAAATCTTCTAGAAGAGTAGCTCTAGCTGTAGAATGAATTCTAGAACCAACGATCAGCTTAACTAACAGAAAGTGAAGAGAGAAAGTGAATTAATTAAGCATTACAGTCCCACCAGAGATACTGATGAAGAATGGGTCAGATTCTTAATATTTTTCTGTTTAATACTTAACAAAACAAGGCACTTCCCGTGCCTCAGCTACTCCCTGAATATAAATCCGGCCCAGACAGAATGAGAAGTTTCTTTTTCCTGCTAAGATTCAATATTTTTTTATTCCCTTTACAGTTATTATCTAGAAATTATCACACAATCAAAATTTACTTTCTTGTCTAGCTCATATACCAAAACTCAACCTGTCCTTCTCTGTGCCCTTGAGTTAAATGCATCCTCTCCATTGAAATAATTTATACATTCCCCACAGAGCTAGCAAGTCTCCTGCTGTTTTCTTCTTCTTGCTCTTATGGTGGCTTTTGATGCAGAGAAAGTACAGAGTCTTGGGAACAAATAAGAAAGTATCAGCTGGTGAAGATAATACAGTGATCAGTTGGTGAAACTGAGGCTCAGAGATGAAGACTATGCAATGTCATAGGATCATTAGGCAGCAGGTCTGGGGTAGCATCAGGCGAGGCGAGAGAGTTGTATGAACTCAACTTTGCCAGGTGTCTATAAAATGGAAATCATAATAAAACTTGCCTACTGACTAACACTTCTAAGGAATAAGATAGGCAGAGTTCACTCAGTGTTAGTAACTACTATTACTTCCAGAGCATTTTGGTTACCTTGTCCTACTCTAACAGAGATACCAAAGTGAAAAGCTTTAAAAAACAGACCCCGGCTTTGTTCACAATAGCAAGGAGTTGGGAACAACCTAAGTGCCCATCAACAAATGAATGGGTAGAGAAGCTGTGGTATATTCACACAATGGAATACTACGCTGCATTGAAAAACTCATGCAATATTATTCAAAATGTGTGACCCTAGAGGACATTATGCTAAGTGAAGTATCTCAGTTATAAAAGGACAAACACTTCATAGTGCCACTGCTGTAGTATGGGACTGATATCAGGGTTGGGGTAAGAATGAGAAAAACTGGATGAATTATGTATACCACATTGAAATGGATGAGGGAGAGAATAGTTTAAAAGCAATATATTACAGGGCGTTATGATTATCATAAGAGTCTGGAATGAAGGTTGCAGAGTGGAGCACACTCGGGGTGGGGGTGGGGGAGTGCGGGGGGATTGTATTCCAATGAAGGTATTTTACTTTTCAAAGAGAAGAGCATACCGGGAGGCAGGAGAGAAAAGTGCAACAATGAATGAATGGAAATCCAAAATCTCTGTAAATGTTCATTGAAATTAATAATAATAAAAACCAGAAATATATTCATCCACTTACAGTTGAGATTGTTTTTGCTATATGTTATCGAGTTGCTCACAACTCATATTGACTCTGTGTACAGCAGCTCTGAAGTCTGCCCTATCCTGAGCCAGTCTCACTGACTCTGATACACATACCCTGATTGCCCTAGTCACTGTATCAACCCATCTCATCTGATGTCTTCCTCTCCTACATTTTCCATCCAGCCTTCTAAGTATAATATCCTTCCTTCTCCAAGGAGCAGTCCCTCCTGGCCATATGCCCAAAGCATGTAAGGCAGAGCTTCAAAATTCTAGCCTCTAAGAAGAAACTTGGTTTCACTCTCTCCAGACAGACCTGTTTTCTTGGTGGTCCATAGGTATGTTCAACATTCTTCTCTAGTACTACAACTCAAAGGCATCAATTCTTCTATCATCCTTAGTCATTATCCAACTCTCTTATGCATAGCAAGTAATTGTGAAGATAATGGACTGCATCATGTGTGCCTTAGTCTCTAGACTGACATCATTGCTTCTCAGTACTCTGAAAAAGTCCCTGATAGCATATTTACCTAAAGCAATTTGTCTTTTGATTTCCTGACTGCTGGTGCCAAGAATGTTGATCGTGAAGCCGAGAAAGCCATAACTACTAACAACCTCTGTCCACCAAGAAGTCCAAATTTAGAGAAAAGACTCAGTGGAAGGCTTTCTCACTTTATGGGCTCGGTAGGAAGGTCCTTGTTTCCTTCAGCATCTGGAGACTCAGAATTACTCTTCCCCTGTATCCAGGATCATCTAACACAGAGACTCAGGCCCAAAGGACATGGTCTACTGGAGTTATTCCTTTCTGATGTTGTGAGGTGTCTCTCATTGTTCACTTTCTCTGCTTTTATTTTTTGTAAGATAAATGGTATTACAGGGAAACTCTCCTTACAGCAGATCAGGGTTGTGATGGAATTAAGGCTGTTGCAACCCATCCTCAATCCTCCTACAACGGTTTGGTTTAGTAGATCATAAAGGTCATTACACAATTTCTACATTACATCATTATAGTAACACGCTTTGAGGGGAACACAGTTCAGCACATGACAAAGAGTGACTACTCAACTCACAGAAACAGCTCTTCTTTAGTCAAACAATGCTACTACAAACTCAGATTTTCTTCTCTACCTTAGGATTCTATACATAAAATTGTATGGATATGAGTCTATACATAGATCCCACGTATGGAATCCTAAGGTATTATGGTACTCACAGAACAATCATATTCATGTGAAATCTATACATACATTCAGGAAGTATTGTCCAAACAGAACAAGGAAGTACTGCATGGTTTAAAATCAAGAAAGGTGTCCATCAGGATTGTCACTTTTCTCCATACCTATTCAATCTATATGCTAAGCAAAGCAATAAAGAAGCTGAACTATATGAAGAAGAACATGGCATCATGATTGGAGGAAATTCAGCAACTACCTGTATCACACAGATGACACAACCTTGCTCAGATGAAGTGAAAAAGACTTGAAACAATTACTCCACAACAATTGTTGAATAACAATTGTTCAACAGTTACTTGAACAAAATTAGAGACCTACAGAGGACTGTAGTTCCTAATTTTGTACAGTAATTGTTTCAAGTCTTCTTCACTTTATGAGAGCAAGGTTATGTCGCCTACATAATACAGGTTATTGATTAATTTCCTCCAATAATGAAAACAAAAATATTTACCACTGGACCAATGGGCAGCATTATGATAGATGGAGAAAAGATGGAAGCTGGCAATGTTTTCATTTTACTTGAATTCACAATCAATAGTTTTGGTAGCAGAAGTCAAGGAATCAAAAGATGTGTTTCACTGGGTAAATGTACTGTGAAGGACCTCTCCAAAGTTCTAAAGTGCAAGGATGTCAGTTTAAAGACTGAGATGCACCTGATCCAACCCATGATCTTTTCAACTATTTCCTATGGATCTGAAATTTGAGCAATGAATAAGAAGGTTGAAGTAGAACAAATGCCTTGAATTGTGGTGTTCTCAAAAAATATAGAATACCCAATGGACTGCCAAAAGAACAAAGAAATCTGTCTTAAAGGAAGTACAACCAGTGTGCTCTTTTGAGACAAGAATGAAGACACATTGTCTCATGTATTTGGGGGATAGTTTCAGGATGAACTGGTCCTTGGAGAGAGACATTATACTGGAAAAGGAAGAAAGTCAGAGAAAGACCCTCAATGAGATGGATTGACACAGTGACAACAACAATGGGCTTGTATGTGACAGAGATCATTCGGATGGTGCATGATAGGTTATGATTCACTGGGTTCCTACGATTTGTAGTTGGCTTGACAGCACCTAACAACAGCCACCTTAAGATGTGGTGTTCACTTGCTCTCCTGCCTCTAAAAATTTGATTCTTCCATTTAAATTGGATAACAAATGCTAGAAAAGCAATCTGTCATTCCTTCTGCCCCCAAGAACTCTCAAAGACATTGAGTAATAATCTCTGCAGCCCTCAGCATCTTGATACACAAATAAGGAGCAAAAGGCGTAGAAGAATGGGAAGTCAAGGAAGAAAGGAAAAGGAACACGGCATAAAATGAACATGGAAAAGAAGCAAATACATCGTGGGAAAAATGAGGAAGGTCAAGTCTGACTTCCACTAACTCCATGAGGAGAAGACTTTCCCCATTAATAACAACCAGTATATAAAACCAACCCCATGGTGAGGCATAGCCCCACACACTGCTGTGCCTACTTTTACTAATCACTTCTAACCTTTTTATTAGAAAAGTTGTGGGTTTATTAAAGAAGTAGGTTATGGGGTAGCAGGGAAGGCAAAGGATATCACACAGTGAAAGTCCAGGTTAAATCCAGCAACACGAATAAACTTCTGGTTTCCTCAAGCATCCAGCAAGCCTTGTCTCATAGCAGTCCTAAGTCAGAAGGCTCTGTCTCCAGGGCTCCCTCAGGTTATGCCTTGCTGTATAGTCTCTGCAGTGTGGCCAGCTCTCTCTCCTATTTTGTCCCACAGCTGTTGATGATGTAGAAGACATTGATCAAATGGAGAACAAAGTGTCCACAGTCGAGGCAGTGGGAGACCACGTTCCTAGAGGGGGTGAAAGCAGTGGCCAGAAAAGCCATTTTCAAAAGTCGTAACACAACAGAAGAGCACAGAAGGAATGAAGCAAATTAAATAGAGAGCCCTATGTAATGAAGATATTCGTATCTAAATATCATCCACTTCAATATTGTGTATTAAATTTGAAGAAACTGAGGCACAGAGATAGGATGGATATCCACAAAAGCAAGCAGGATGACAAGCCAGGATCCAGTTTCCCCAGACCTAGAATGTTCTCCATTCTGTAGCTCATCACTATTCTATCCTCTTGCCTAATTACTGTGTATAAATGTTAAAATCTCTGCTCAGACACGCTTTTTCAGGAAATCTTTCCACATGCTCACCCTGAGATTTCATCTAGGATTCCCTTTTGTACTCTCCTAACCCACGTGTTCCTTCTCCACCTCCCATTATCTACCTGCCGCAACTGGCACTCCATCAACACGCATGGAGTAAACCAAAGAGAAGAAAACACAGTATGTGCTCACATTTTTTCACTACAGAAAAGCTCCCTGATTAAAACAAGCTTGGAAGCAGGGGTGGCATCCACTTCCACAGTAGCTTCCCTCTGGAAACCTTATGAACCTGGAGAAAGGACAAAAGTTATACAGTTGTCCAGGACTTTCGTTCATAGGGTCATTACGAGTCGCCTGCAACTCGATGGCACTCAACAACAACAACAACAGAAAAGGAGCATCCCCATGCAACTGATTCGTGAAGCAGCCGGAGGGTAGTTTCCAGTGAAGCACATCAATACACCTCTCAACGGTAAGGATCAAGCATGAGTCCTCACAGGAGGCCAGTAATTGTGACACTTACACCCCTATCAGCCTGGCTTACCTCTACTTTCTCTCTGTTCCTTCTTTTATGGCCAGAGAAGAAAAGAATTAATACGCAAATTCCAAGAATTGTTCTAGTGCTTTATTTAATCTATTTTTTGTGAACACTTGCTCTTATCAACCCATACATACTTTATGTGGAACAAATTGATTAAAACATAAAACGAGGATTCACTTTCTGTTAAGCTCCGTGGTGTGTCATTACTGGGATGTACAAAGATCCAAGTGGCTTAACTAAATCCAAAAAATCTATCTCATAACCGTTTTATCTCCAGCTTGAAAGTTTAAGCTCCTTGCTGAGAAGGAAAGAGGAAGAGAAGAGGTGTTTATGGAGTTCCTTCTATATGCTAAGCACTGGGTGAGGCTCCTTAAATCATGTATTCAATAAAAAATGCCTCTCTTTGAATATCAGGCATTGTTTTAGAAAGAGGAGATACAAGAATGGGATTGATTTTTTTTTTTTTTCAGATGTCACTACACTGAGTCTTACACACTGGTTCTAACTCCATGAGTGCTGGAGTAGAATGTACCCATGGGATTTTTCATGAAAGCTTTCATGGTTGTTTTGGGTATTTTAACCAGTTTTGGACCTCCAACCTTTTGGTCAGCAGCAGACCACCACTCATCAACATTATAAAAAGATTTTATCTGATGGCCTTGTAGGTAAAGAGTTGTCCTGCCAATCCAAAGTCAGGCAGTTCAAATCCACCAATAGCTCAGAGGGGAAAAAAATGGATTAATCTCCTCTCACAAGATTGGAGACTCTGAAAACCCACTGAAGAGTCAGTTCCAATGTGATGGCGATGAGTTTGGGTGGTGTTGTTTTTCATTTGTTTAATGAAATTTTTACTCCACTAAGAAGAGCTAGACAGACAAGTGAACTAGTGTGTCATATAGTGTCATATAACAATGAGGGTTCTGAAGATAAATGAGGCATGGTAAAATAATGTAAGAGTGATAGTGACCTTCTAAACAGAAAGGAAAAGAACGAACTCTCTAGGGCATTGACCCTGGGACAAAATATGGATGATGTGACTGGAAAGACTTATGACTTTCAGGAGGAAGTGTGATCCAGACAGTGAAATACCCTGTGGAAAAGCCCCAAACAGTAAGACTTGGCCACACTGGAGAAACATAGAGAAGATCAGTGCACTGAAAACACATGCGCAGCAAAAAGAAGGAAGAGGTGTCAGAGGACAATCGCAGAGCCACACCAGCTGCTTTTCCGTGGCCCACATACTCCAGTTGTCGCTGTTAGGTGACACTGAGTCTACCATGACTCATAGTAACCCTGTGAATAACGGATCTGAACCTTGGCCTGTCCTGTGCCACCCTCACCATCTAGGAACACTCAAGCTCACTTTAACAGTCACGGGGTCACTTTAGAATTAACTCTCCAATGACTTTTCTTTTTTTTCTTTTAAATAAAATTTTTCTTCTATACCAGTTTATTTGTTCACAGCTTTAGTTTGCTTGGCTCCACAGTCAACACTCTTGGCACCAGCAGCCAGGAAATGAAGAGACATATTGCGAAGGGAAAGTCTGCTGTTAGGGACCTCTCCAAAGTACTGAAGACCAATCGTGTCTTTCTGGAGACTAAGGTGTGACTGATACAGGCCATGGTCTTTGCAATCACTTGTTATGCATCAGAGAGTTGGACAATGACTAGGGAAGATAGAAGGAGAATTGATGCCTTTGAGCTGTGGTGCTGGAGAAGAGTATTGAATGTACCATGGACTTCTAGGAAAACAAACAGATTCATCCTGGAGAGGGTTAAACCAGGCTGCTCCTTGGAGGCAAGGATTCTGAGGCTTCGTCTGATGTACTTTGGACATGTTGTAAGGAGGGAGAGATCCTTGGAGAGGGACATCATGCTTGGGAGGGTAGAGGGATGGTGCAAGAGGGGAAGACCCTCTATGAGGTGGACTGATTCAGTGACAAGAGTAATAGGGGTGGGTGTATCAGAGACAGCGCAATTGGCACAGGACAGAGCAGAGTTTAGGGCTGTTGTACATAGGGTCGCTATGAGTTGCAAGTGACTCGACGGCACATAACAACAACTGGTTTTTTTTACAAAGTTTGTATACACTGTTTTTTTCACACTGAATCTTTCCAAATTCCTTTACCCATCCCTCCCTCCATCCATCGATCAAATGTGTGACCATAAGGGATACTCATAGGGTCCAGGCCTTTTCTTGAGGTGCCTCCAGGTAGACTCAAACTGACAACCTTATAATTAGCAATGAAGAGTGAATTGTTTGCAGCACCAAAAGAGAGCTTTGAATGCTGTTCCTAATTTCATCACAAGCCTTTGAAGGATTTTGATGAGGGCATGCCATGTTTTTATTTACTTTTTAGATGGCTGTGTCTCCTTATTCCTCAAAACTACTTTAAAAGTTAAGTACTATTAACCTCACATGATAAATGTTGGAATCGGGGGTATGGGAGATGAAATATCTTGACCAAGTTTATACTGTTTGGAATGTGTGATTCTAATTCAGGGCGACATGGTTCCAAATTAGAGACAGTTCTCACCACTCTAGACCATCAAAATTGTGCCTTTTGATGACAGAAACATGGTCACAACACTCTGCACATGCCAGCCATCTGATATATGTCTGCTCAAACAGGGCTCAAACTCGGCCAGATTCTTGAGACATCTAGATCATTAAGGGGAAGATATGGAAAATAATGAGATTTTTTTTTTCACAATTAAAACAAAAAATGTCAAAGAATTAGTGATTTGATCTCTGCTTTATTTTGGGCAATACTCCTCCACAGAAAAACATCATTTTTTTTTCAGTGTTTCAATTTTTATTCTATTTGAGACTTTAGATTCTATTTCCTACATAAACAATTCTGTGCATAGACACACATATCAATTTTGAAACAATGTGCTTGCTCTTAGTCCAAGTGCCTATTGGAAATGACATCCATTAAAATTTAGCTGAGTTTTGAAGATTATTATTAATGGCTACCCACACACATATAGCAATTCAATAAGAGTAAAGCATAAAACTAAACTCACATTTATAGCTCTATTTATAAGTCAAACAATAGACAGACTTATCAGTTAGCAATAAAACTGATGAGATACTCTGTACAATAATCAATCATAGACAATCAAATGGGCAGGATATACTCTGTACAACAGTCAAGCATAGATGATTAAATGGCAGGATTTACTCATGGAGAAGTTCAGGAGAGATAGGATAAATAGAAACAAGAATCACAGGGAGGAAGTAGGAAGAATGATGTAACCATATGGGAACTATAATCAATGTAATAAAGCAGTTGTTGTTGTTGTTGTTGTTGTTGTTGTTGTTAAGTGTCATCGAGTCATAGACGACTCATAGTGACCCTATGAATGAAAGACCTGAGCACTGTTCATAGAGTTTCCCGAGGCAAGCCATTTTGGAAGTGGATGCCACTCCTGCTTCCAAGCTTATTTTAATCGGGGAGCTCCACCAAATACTATCCACCATGGGTAACCATTTGCATTTGACTTATCAGTGTCACAGTGTTCAGAATCACAAATATCTGTATGAATTATTGAGTGGAAAACCAATTTGCTCTGTAAACTTCCACTCTTGGCAGAATGAAAGGGGTGGGGAAAGCATGAGTTTTAAAAATTAAGAGTGTTGGCAAAGATGTCTTTTCTCCTTTTATCTCAACATGAAGTGGATCTTTTGGGGGGGGATCCTTTCTCTAAATTGCAAGAGAAGAATATATTATAAGTGAGTATTCATTGGAGATTATGGTTTCCTTTTAGACTTGGGTTCAATTCCCAGCTTGTAAGCCTCAAGTATAGCTACAACTCCTTATCAGTGGAGACGTGTATGTGATGCTGAAGAGGTTTCTGGAAGCTCCAGACTAAGACAGACTAGGAAGAAAGGTCTGGTGATTTAGTTCTGAAAGCCTGATGGCTTACAGTGGTCTGACCCTGTTGCACCTGGGAACATCCTGAATTGAGAGCCTACTCCTTGGCAGCTAATAAGAACCCTTTCTCTACTTCCTAGAATTACCGACTGCAGGCCCTGAACTCCTTTCTGAACAGTCCAAAGCCAGTTCCGTGCAGCTATTAATTCAACAGGAAGGAAGTCATTTAATCAATGAAAATGAACAGCAGTCGTGGGCAGCCAGACTCCCCCATGTGCAGATTCCAGGAGGAAAGCCAGGCTGTCATGCTCCCAGGAGTCTCCCAGGATCATCAGAGGGTCTGACGCCACATACGTCCACACACAGCTGGCAAAGCACTGGAGGAATCAAAGCTGAAGCTCTAAGGGTTTCTGGCCTGGGCTGCAGTGGGCACACAAGCTTCTCCAATGACTAAAGTTTTTGATCCACAGTGAGGAGGACGGGTGGGCATTAAGTAGATTAAGAGAGGAAGAGCATTCTAAGAACTTTCTAATGAAACAAGTTGCAGTTGAATCAATTTTGACTCCTGGTAACCACATAAGTATCTCAGCGCTTCACAGAATTTCCCTTTTTTAAAAAAAAAAATGCAGGCTCTAGCTCTTTCTTATGAGGTCTCTTGAATGAACTCAAACCTCCAACTTTTTAATTATCAGCCAAGCATGTCAACGATTTACATCATTCAGGGATGCTAGGAACTTCTGGGGGAGGCGGTCTGAAAAAATCAAAGGGGACTGGAGGATCTCTGTGGGGCAGGACTGTGGGCAGGAGGCAGAGACATTTGGGATCCGAGGCTGACATTTCCTTCACTCTCAGTACTCACAGCCTGCCTCAGAGTGTTGACTCACCCTCCAGATGAGCTGTCACAACAAAGCACGCAAGAACAGACTCCTCCGGAAGCCCAAAGAGTCCCCACCCTCTGCTGTTTGAACACAGGGTTCTACAATCCCACAAGGGAGGAAGAAGATCCACAAAGAAATCCATTACCATCGACTCCGCAGGGGGAGAAGCTCCAGGTGAGAGCTTCTCTGGGGAAACCTAGCTCTAAACAGTCTTTGACATCCGGGTTCTCCTGGAGCCTCTCAAATGAGAAACAGTCATTAGCACAGCAAGTAGCTCTCATCCTTCCTCCTGGATAATAACACTGTCACCAAAGGATGGAAAATTACCTTGCTGTCTCTCTATCTCTAAATTGTACTTCAGAGACTGGCTGTGTAAGGCAAACAGAGCCCTAGTGAAAACTAGACTTCCCTTAGCTAGACTCCCAAAGCAAAGACTAATATATAACCCTGATACACCCTCTGGCTGGGCCTTTGCTTGGTGGTTCTTGGCTTCTGCCCCATGAATTGCAGGGCCTGGCAGATGGGTCAAAGAGGAGTCTGCTTGGTGAGCTGAGGATCAAAATTAACCTCGAGGTGAGATATCAAGACAAGTCTTTCTCTTTAGACCAAGATTAAACTGGAATGTATCAAGCCTCGTGGACCAAGCGCAGAGCCCAGCCATGCTGCTGGTGGAATGGTCCTCTGTGAGTCACAGGATGCAAACAAGCTTTGTAGCCGTGATTGAAAATGCTCCTTAGGAGTGAGACCATGCAGCTAAGTGAGTGCAATTGAAAAGTGCGAAATCTTCTTCGTCTGTATTTTTTTTTCCTTTCTCAGCCCCAAACCCTCCCGATCTTGCCAAAAGCACTTTTGCAATCATTTGTAAATTTGTCTGTCAGGGTCTCCATGGGAGTGAGAAATGTCAAATGACAAGAAGAATCAATATCTCATCACTGGAGGAGGGGGTGGGGTGCAGATTTGGCATCTGTGTGAATAACAAAATTCAAAAGCACCAATAGAAGAATTCAAATCTCCCATGATAAATAGTCAAGCAAAGGTGCTCAATGTCAAGCTGGAAAGACTGAGCTAAATAACAAACACAAGCAAATCCCACAGTCCTACATAAGACAGCTAGAAGCTGGGCTTTGTTTGGTTTTGTTTAAATTAGATTTTGTCAGAGACTACTGATAAGAATTTACACCAAATAAGATTATAAAAAAAGACATTGACTTGTACTTAAAGGCAGCGAAAAATTTGTGATGTGAATAATAAAGCAAACATCTGTGATAGAAATAACAAAGGAATAGCACAAGCAACTTTAAAAATGGAAAACTTACAGAGTGAAAAAGCATTGTATTGGTGTACTGCTTTGGGGGCGGGGTGCTGTAAATGATAGCATTTGCCAAACATTAAGGAAACTCTGTACAGTGGTTAAGCACTGAAGCACTGAGCAGCTATGTGAAAGGATGAGAGTTCAAATCTACCAACCTTTGTTTCAGTGAGGATTAAAACTTTGGAAACCCTGTGGAGAGATTCTATTCTATTCTGTCCTGTCCTTGGAGGCAAGGATTCTGAGGCTTCGTCTGACATACTTTGGACATGTTGCAAGGAGGGACAGGTCCTTGGAGAGGGACATCATGCTTAGCAGGGTGGAGGGACGGCGCAAGAGGGGAAGACGCTCTATGAGGTGGATTGATGCAGTGACTGGGGTAATCGGGATGGGTGTGTCAGAGGCAGTGTGTTTGGCACAGGATAGAGCAGGGTTTAGGGCTGTTGTACATAGGGTCGCTATGAGTCACAAACGACTCGACGGCACATAACAACAACAGGGCTGCTATGACCTGAAATTGACTAGAGACATGGGCTGGGTTTTTTTGGAACTAAGTGTTTACTAACCAACAGTCTTCAACGTGGTTGTGTGTGGATGTGAAAATTCCTTGAGTTTGGAGGAATCTCATTGAGTCTTTGCAAAGGCCTCTGAAATATGAGCAAGAATGAATGAAAAAGAATCAATGCCTTTGAATTGTGGTGTTGGAGAAGTCCTATTCCACGGACCGCCAAAAGAGCAAATAACTCTGTCTTGGAAGAAATGCAGGCACAGTGCTGCTGAGAGGCATATACCACAGAACTTCATCTCATGCACTTTGGGCATGTTTAAGGCGGGGACAGTCAATGGGAAAAGAGAATGACCCTCAACGAAGTGGGCTGACACGGCGACTGTAACAATGGGCTCAACTCTGGCAGGGACGGTGAAGATGGAGAGGATAGAGCAAGGGTTGAAGTCGACTCCAGAGCATCTAACGGCAGCACAGTAAAGTATAAAGAACCGTATCCCCATTTTGCAGGTAAGAAGACTAATGCACAGAAAGGTAAATTCTCTTCGCCAGGGCTCCTCATTGTTGGCAGCCCTAGAGCTGCTGTCAATTGATTCTTCTTTTCATCATAATATATCCATTTCAGCAAAGAAAAAGGAAGTCTAACAGATAGTCCCTTGAGAACAAGGAAGGAATAGATGTGTATTGTCACCCAAGAAAATGTTTCATCTTGAAGAGAATAAAGGGTCAATGAGATGAGACCAAGTCCCTGGCATCCAAAGTTACTGAGAAGCATTATTGCCCGCTGTGGATTTTTGTAACATGCTCCCATTCCTGTTTTCAGTTATTTGCTTTCGCAGCTCCAGCAAGTATCAATATAGTAGGTAAGAGCCAGCACAATAGGTAAAAGGTGACATTGTTATTGTGGTTGTCATGTACCATAGAGTTGGAACCGACTCATAGATGAACCTCTGTGTCTTTTCAAAGGCAGTTAATCACACAAAAGGAGATTGCTCATCTTTCTCTTGTGTAACAGTTGGTGGTCTTGAACTACATGACTTCAGTACTGTAGCACAGTTTCTTGCTGCCAGGCCAAATCACAGTTCAGGGTAGAGAATAAATATGATAATGAAAGCTACTTAGGTGGCAATGAGATGTTACCATTCTTTGCAACTGGCAACATGTATACAAGATGCATCTAAACACGATGCTGTCATCTGATGCCATCGAGTCTAGTCTGATCATGGCCAGCCTATGAACAGCAGATCTGAACTCTGTCCTATCCTGTGCCATCCTCAGAATCTCTGATATACTTGAGCCCATCGCTGCAGTCGCTGTCAGAGAGCCTTCCTCTCTAATGACTCTCCACCATTCCACACATGATGTTCCTCTCTAAGGACTAGCCTCTCCTAGCAACATGTCCAAAGTACATGAGATGAAGCTTTATCAGCCTTGCCACCAAGGAGTGTTCTGGCTCAACTCTACCAAAGACTTAGCTAAACCTGGAAACCAAACTATTAAAGTAAGAGCAGCTCTTGAAGACAGACAGAACTTGAGGTTAGAAAAGTCTCTGTCTCCTTTGGCATACTGAAGGATAATCCGTTCCCTTCCACCACCACCACCACCACCACTCCCACTGCTGGCGGCAAACCCACTCGTGACAAACCTCTATTCAGTTTCCAGGGCTGTGAAGTGTAATAGGAGACGTCTGCCTCAGCTTTTCTCCACAGTTGCTGTTGATGTTGGGTACCATTGAGTCAGAGCCAACTCAGAGCTGACCTTCGGGTGGATTTTCAGTCAGAATAAACTCAGAGCCGACCCTCAAGTGGGGTTTCAGAGGCAATAAATCATATGAGAGGAGATTGCCCATCTTTCTCTGACAGAGCAGCTGGTGGATTAGAACCATGTACCTTTCGGTTGGCGGCACAGTTCCTCTTCACTAGGCTACCAGAGCTCCCTTTTGGTCAGCAGCTCCACACCCAGAAGACTGTCCCGCCTCTCACTTTTTCTTACCTAATTTGATTCCTAATTGGAAAGAGTCACACCAGACCGGGTCTGCTTTAGAAAACAGAGAATATGGGCGTTGTCGGGGCATAGTCAACAGTGAAGCAGCTTTTCTACTCTTCCAAGCCATTTCAGAGGCTTTAAGCTCCTGACTCCTACTCTTGGAACCAGCAGTCAGGAGGTCAGGAGACGTATTGCACTGGGAGTCTGTACTCAGGGGTTTCACCCATGTTACTGAGGAGCAATGATGTCAGTTTGAGGACTAAAGTGTGCTTGATTCAGGCTATAGTCTTTTCAAAATTACTTGCTATGCAGTTGAGAGCTGGACAATGAATAAGGATGAAAGAAGAGGAATTGATGCCTTTGAGCTGTGGCATTGGAGAAGAGTACTGAACATCCTATAGATTTCCGAAAGAACAAGCAGATAGGTCTTGGAGAACGTGGAGCCAGAGTGCTTCTTGGAGGCAGAGTTGATAAGGCTTTGTCTCATATACTTCAGGCATGTTGCTAGGAGAGAGAAGGACATCATGCTTGGCAAAAAAGAGGAAGACCTTCGTTCAGATGGATTGACACAGTGACAGCTGCAATGGGCTTGAGCATGTCAGTAATGATAAGGATGGAGCAGAACAGGACAGTGTTCAGATCTGTTGTTCGAAGAGTCGCTATGGGTCCTGCTCGACTTGACGGAAGCTGAGAACAGCAAAGACAAGCTGCCGGCCAAAATGTCCAAGACTTGATTCTTGATTTCTCTCTTGACCAAGTTATTTTAGCAAAATAAAAATGTAAACAAATATGAGCCGGGTAGTAAGAAGTACTATTTTTACATGTTTATCTCAAGCTCTTTAGGAAAAGGAAACTCAGAAAAGCAATCATGTGGAAGAGCTAAAAGTAATTACACAGCAACAAGCCAAAAAGTCAAGTCGTCCGCTTTCTTTTTCAAAATAGGCTGACTTTTGTGGGGGGGTTTCTACCTCCTAGAATAACAAGCCGTTTTCTCCCGTATTGTTCTGTCTTAGAAAAGCTGTACAAACGCCTCTCAAGCAGAGGCTCAGCACGTTAGGAATGTCTCCTGAAATATTTCATTCAAATGCATTGCAAAGGTTGGTAATCGGCTCTTTTAAAAATCAAACAGGATTCCTTTCTTTTTGGTTTGAGGTCTTAATACCACCAATAACTTCTCTTTCCTCTCAAGTAAACAAGCGAATAAAATTCTTTTCCCAAATAACAAACCATTTCTTGTTTTATTTTAGAATATAAAGACCTGGAGTGACTGTTGATAGCACTTAAGCCAGCAGCTTCCACCAATAGATGCCAAGGACCCTCTGTATTTAAATAGCCACATTGGGGGTTTGGGTATTTTGCTTTAGAGCTCTTTTATTATCCAGACCTGCTTGGCACTGGTTAAGGGCATTAAGTCGATTAATTGTGTTTAGATGTTGCAGACCTTGTATTTCTCTGAGCCAGGAAAGAATTGCAATGTTGGCGACGAGAAAAGGATCACAAAGGAGGAGAAAAGAGGCTAAGTGGTTTTACAGGGAAAGTATGGAAGCGATCCCCCTGCCCAAGCAGCCCAGGTGTGCCATGAATGAAGACACAGAGAACAGAGGCTCGTCAAAAAGAAGACTTTGCAAAAGACCCTGAGCAGGTTCAGCTCACAGAGTCTCATCCTTTCAGGCTACCTCGGTGCCTGCCTCACGTTCCTGCTGCATTTGCTGTTTCTCTGCTTCTTTGTTACGCCAGTCTTTTAGGAAACCTCTCCCTCGACTTGCCGCTCCACATCTCCTCTGTCTCTGTCTCCAGCCCTCCCATCTTCCCTTTGTCTCTGATGTTTTATAGGGTACACTCCATTGACTGATATTTCCCCCCCCTCAGGGAAGTGAAGAGCAATCTTGTCCTCTCAAGCGGTTTTTGTTTTTGAGAGACAAAATATCTACTTTGTGGTGTGTTCCCTTGTGTGTGGCTAATGAAAACAGAATTGTTATGAGCGGTGTATTTGTATTCTTGTACAGTCTAAATTAGTACCATTTTTAATAGAACAATTGAATTAGCATAAACGGTTTGCTTCTAAAGGACAGCACAGAGAAGCTTAAATTCTAGATGTCTGTTGACTAGTAACCATTACAAAGTGGAGACGACTCATTCTCAGCCCTAAAGAAACCATTCTTCTGCCTGAATAAGACTTCCTCTACCTTCTAAGAATGAGAGCACATGCGGATGGCAGGAAACTGCACCATTATCAAGATCAGTCATCAGAATTTGATCCAGTCTCTTACCCCTACATTTGGGGCTGATTCTAGCTTTTTATATGGCAGTTAATATTAACCATAAGATAAAGGAGTTTTAAAACTGTAGCCTTCACCTAGCATTGAATGAATCTTTAATAAATGGGTGGATGAATGATAGAGAGGGAGGGAGCTTTGGCAGCACAGTCCATAGGGAGCTGTGTTCCTATCCCAAAGGTGGTTCAAATCCACAAGTGACTCTTCAGGAGGAAAACTAGCAATTCCATGAGATTTACAGCCCTCAGAAATGCCCTGGATGGTCTGTTATTAGTTGATTCTAACCTGATGGCAATGAGGTGGATGTTGGGGGTGTGGGGAGGGAGATGATAGATACATAGATGAAGGGATAGATGGGACGGGATAGAAGGGATGAAGGTGGGTGGAGGACAGACACATGGACCATTCAATGTGTAGAAAGATGGACACATGGAGAAACTGGCAGGTGAATGCATAGATAGATGAATGTATGGATGGATAGAAGGTGATATACATGAACAGACTCTTATAGATAAACCATTAATAGCAGCAACTACCTTACCAGTTGATTTTCTCCTTTTTCATTTAATAAGTGTCTATTGAACATATGTTCCAATTGAATGAGTATCTACCCATGTCCTCAAAAGAGCTGCAATCTACTTGGGAAATAAGACATTATAGAAATAACAGCATATACTTAATAAAACGCTAAGCTATACTGAAGGGAGCTCCGTTGGCTTAGTGGGAAGAAGCGACACTGTAATCCCAAAGGCATGTGGTTCAAGGCCACCAGCTGCTCCACAGGAAAAGGAAGGGCAATCTCCTCCCGCGTGATTAACGGCCTCTGAAAACTGCCAGAGGGTCAGCTATGGGTCGGTTCTGATTCTACAGTACACAACAGCAACAAGCTATATTTACGCAGTTTCTTCCGAGGAAGTAAGGTGGAGAAGAGCGGGGGGTGGGGGGGTAGGAGGAATTACAAGTAAGGAATGCAATATTCAGGTATTTAGAGAAGGCCTCATGGGGGAGTCTTCTGAGCAACAAATTAAAAGACAAAATGAGTTTGGACAGGTGGAGAGGAAGAGTTGTTTTTAGCATCATTACATCTTTTCTCTTTCACTGATAATCTTCTACTATTCAGAGTTTTTAAGAGAAAGAGGGGCACCATACTTTATTCATTCCTTTAATGACACACTCAACCAGAGCGCAGTTAGAACTTTAAATAAGATGGAATGAATGAATAATTGAACAAATTGATCATTTAAGTGCAGTCATAATAGACTCTATACCCAAAGTGTGGCCTCTCCTTGAAAGTACCAGGATAACAGGAACTCGAGCTACACTCTACTATAGATCATACTGAATTATACAGGTCGTATAGCCCTGCTGTGTCCACTTGCTGTACAGCGGTCACTTGTGGTTGCTGTGAGGCTGAACACTGTGATGCTCATGTGTCAAATGCATTAATGGTTGGTTACCCATGGTGAACAGTGTTTGGTGGAGCTCCCCAATGAAAACAAGCTTGGAAGCAGGAGCAGCATCCACTTCTGTAATAGCTGCCTCTGGAAACCCTATGAACCTGGAGAGAGGATGAGAGACACCCAAGTGTTGAGGACTCTCCTTCCCAGGGCTGCTATGAGTTGCCTGCAACTCGACAGCACTTAACAACAACAACATACTTTCTCCAGGAGGTCTGGGAGCAGAGTCTGTAGCACGTTGCTCTGCTGGTCAAAAGGCTGTGCATACAAAATGGGCAAAATATTTGCCAATGACCATCTGATAAGGGGCTCAAAATGAAAATTTATGGACTACTCCAGCATATCAATAAGATAAAGACACACAACCCAATCTCAAAATAGGCAGAAGAGGTGAATAGAAGCTTTACCAAAGAAGAACACCAGATAGCCAGCAAACACATGAAGAAATGGCCAAAACTGCTAGTTATTATTGCTGTTGTTATTGTTGCTATGTGCAGCCCAGTCACCTACAATTCATAGCGACCCTCTGTACAGGCTCTGAAGCCTGCCTTATTCTGGACCAGTCTCACTGACTTCAACACCCCAGTTGTTGTATCAATCTACCTCATTCGGGGTCTTCCTTTCCTGCGCTGTCCCTCTAACCTTTCAAGCATGATGTCCTTCTCCAAGGATCAGTCGCTCCTGCTAGCTATTGTTGTTAGGTACCGTCAAGTCAAGTACAACTCATAGTGACCCTATAAACAAAAGATCTGAACGCTGTTCTATCGTGCACCATCCTCACACTTCCTGAAACACAAGAGCCCATTGCAGCAGTTACCATGTCAATCTACCTGGTTGAGGGTCTTCCTCACCCTTCACAGCATCATTTCTTCTCCAAGGAATAGCCTCTCCTAGCAACATGCCCAAAGTATGTGAGGCGAAGCCTCATCATTCCTGCCTCCAAGAGCATTCCAGCTCCACCCTCTCCAAGACATATCTGTTGGCTCCTGGGATGTTCAGTGCTCTTCTCCAACAACACAGCTCAAAGGCGTCAATTTTTCTTATGTCATCCTTATTCATTGCCCAGATTTCAGATGCATAGCAAGTAATTGGGAAGACCATGGCCTGAATCAGATATACTTTAGTCCTCACACTGACATCATTACTTCTCAATAATTCAGAGAGGTTCCTAACTGCAAACTTTCTAAGTGTGGTGCATCCCCTTACTTCCTGGCTGCTTATACCAAAGGTGTTAATCACGGATCCAAGAAAGACAAAGACGAAGCTGTTGACAGTTTCAATCTCCTCTCCATACATTAAAAAAATGCAAATTGAAACAACAATGAGAGATCTTCTTTCTCCAGCAAAAACTGCCAAGTTCAACAGGGCAGCAAACAACAAATGCTGGCAAGGATGTAGAGAGAACAGACCTCTCATACATTGATTACTGGGAATGTGAAATGGTATAGCCACAATGGAGGGCTGGAGGAATGTTCAATACTCTTTGCCAGTCCTACAATTCAAAGGCATTGATTGTCCTCCAATCTTTTCCATTGTCTGACTTCTACAAACGTATGATGCAATTGAAAAATACTATGGTTTGGATCAGGCACACATTAGTTTTTAAAGTGGCATCCCAACAAAACATCTGTGAATGAGTGTATGGAAAATTGGTAAAATTTATAAATGCTTTAAAAAAATCCAAAACTGAGCACTAAATAATAAACAGTGTTTCTCCTTACTTGTTAGATTATCCTAACTCCTACCTTGACTTCTGTATCCTTTCCTCTTGCCCTGTGCTGGTCAGTGTTGTCTCCCCCTCCATAGCACTTATCCTAATGTAATACATACATCTGTTGGTTTGTTGTCAAACTCCTCAATGAACATGAACACTCTCATAGGGCAAGAATCCTGGCGTTTATCAGCACTGTGACCACGATAGCTTCAAATCTGGAACAGTGCTTGGTGCACGCAAAAAACTCTAACTTATTGCCACCATTGAGCTTCAGGTACAGAAAATTTGCTTAAAAATTATTTTAAAAACAAGGAAATTAATTTATTGGGTGCATTCTTGGCATACTTAACTTCCTAAAAGAATGGAATTGAAAGCAAGAGCTCTAATAAGATTTATTGTTGCTGTTTGTTAAGTTGGAGTCGACTCATAGTTGACCCTCCAGCATGTGTTCAGAGCCTATAAACTGTATGGGAAAAGAGTGCCCACTATTCTCCCATGGAGCAGCTGGTAGATTCAAACTGCCTGTCTTTGAGTGTTGGCAGTGCAACATCTTACTACTAAATCACTATACTGAACCATTATACTCTAGTCTATCATATAAGACTTGTTAACAGTAGCCGTCAACTCAGCCCCAAGTCATGTATTTCAGAGCAGAACTATGCTGCGTTGAGTTTTAATGGCTGATTTTTTTTCAATAGTTCTCCGGGTCTTTTTTTCAAGATGCCTCTGGGTAGACTCAAACTTCTAAACTTTTGGTTTGCAGCCAGCACTTTTTTGACACCCTAGGACTCTTAATTGATGTTGTTATGTGTCATCAAATTGCCTGTGACTCATAGCAACCCTGTGCCCAACAGCTCTGAACCCTGCCCTATTCTGAGCCAACCTCACCATCTCTGACACACTTGCCTGCATTACTCCAGGTACTGTGTCAATTCATCTCATCCAGGGTCTTCTTCTCCTGCACTGACCCTCCACCCTTCCAAGCATGATAACCTTCTGTAAGGTCTGGATCCGCCTGACAACATGCCCAAAGTATGTAAAACAGAGCTCCAAAATCCTTGCCTCCAAGAAGCAATTTGATTTCACCTTTTCCAGAACAGACCTATTAGGTGTTTGGGGCTAAGTTTTCTTATTCACTTGATATTCATTAACTCATCCAATCTCAGAACAAAATAATAAATTCTGTCATTATCCCATTTGAAGAGAGCAAATGAATAAAGTCAGCCTGCTAACTTTGGTTCTTATAGACATATTCTGTACAATTCCTTGACATCAAGTAGGAAATAACCCACAACTGAGCCTGCATTGAGTTTTTTGAGGCTGTAAATCACATAGGAGCAGAAAGTCCATCTTTCTCCTGTGGAGCTGGGAGTGGATTTGCCTTTGAGCTGACAGCACAACCTCCCTAAGAACTATACCGCCAGAGCTGCCACACAAGCAGATTATACCCAGGATCGCCCCCTTGGCAACCTGTGTCTATGCTGAAAAGAAAGCACTGGAGTTGAATGACGCTGATCATCACTCTTGATAATATAACCATTCACTGTACCCCATATTCTTCTGAGTACATTATATGTATTGCTTCATTTAACTACAGCCCTGGGAGGTAGATGCCGATACCATTACCATTTCACAGAAAAGGAAAATGAGCCAAAGAGAAGTTAAGTAACCTGTCCAAGGTTACACAGCTACTAGGTGGCAGTCTGGCTCCAGGGTTCACATAGAACAGACTATTGGAGCAAAAACTGTGGATGGGCAAAGAAGGGGGGAGATTCATGTGCGGGACCCACAAAAACACCTCCAAAGATTCATATACTGGGACTCAGCAGGTATTGTCATCCAAATGTGGCTTTGGAGGGTTCAGGGAGAAGAGTATTTATTTTCCCTGAAAAAACCTTATGTAATATTTACAGGAAATTGCTCACTAAAGAGACCATTACAGGTAGAAACTCTTACCAAAGAGGATTTTTGTAGCTAATAATCACTAAAAACCCCCTCACGCTCCATGGAGCCAAACACTCTCTCCTGAAGGAGGTGAAAGAATTGAACTCTCTAGAATAAAAAGGGACACGTAGGATAATCATTATGCTAAATAGTGTACATTTTTAAAATGTCCAGTCTCTTGTGTTTAGCTAACTTTTGGGTTGTTACTGTTGAATAAGATTCTTCCCCTTACCCCCCTCCAAGCTATTTCTTTTCCACTTGCACTGCCTCAAATAGAGCAAGTAAAAAAAGAAAAGTTACTGGGAATGGAATTCAATAGTATTTAGGGAGAAGTGATACTAACCACTATTTGATGTTTCCATTTCTTTTATTTATTTGTTTATGTATTTATTTCTTTCTTTTTGTCACACATATATTGCTGGCAGGGAGCTTACTTCGCTAAGCCACGGGAAGCACATTCAATGGGCTTTGAATTCTACACACACACACTCACATGCTCATATAAGCTCATGTGTACATATATAGACACCACACACACTCACACTGAAGGAGAGTAGAAGGGAAATACAGATTTCTGTCAGAGCGTTCTGCGTAATCGGGGAACAGCTACCAGAGCCTCCATCTCAGACTTCATGGTTTGTACTCTTTTCCTTTAGTCAACTATAATGTCAAATTTCAAGTACTTAATAGTTACTATTTATTTCAACACTTTCGAAAAACCCCAACCTAAAGCTACCTGCTCTCCGACTATGAATCGTATGTTTTCACAGGAATCTCATGGGGGAGATGAAGAAACTGAGGCTCAGAAAAGAGAGCAGGATTTAGCCCCGAATTTGCAACCTGGCACTGGGGAGAGGTGAGGCTGGCATTTGGCAGGCTTCTCTCCCACCAGGACTTGTGCCATCACAGTTGTTGTTGTTGTGTGCCTTCAAGTCAGAACTGACTCCTAGCCGACCCTGCAGCAGGTTTTCAGAGGCAGTATATTGCATAGAAGGAGATTGTCCATCATTTTATAGCAGAGCAGCTGGTGGATTTGAACTGCATGCCTTTGGGATTGCAGTGTAGCTTCTCACCACTAGGCCACCAGAGCTCTCTACCACATAGTAGGGGCGTTAAGCTCCAAAAATCTTTGGCTATGGAAAAGACTAATTCAAAATTCCACTAGTTGCTGTTCAACTGGCTTCAGTTCAGTTCATGATGACCTCGTGTGTATGTGTGAGTAGAAGTGTGTTCCCTTGCATTTTCAAGGACTGATTTTTCCAATGTGGATTTTCAGGCTTCTGAGCTGCTTCTGAGGGAATTCAGATTTCCAATCTTCTAGTAAGTGGCTTAGAACATAACCTTTTGCACCACCCAAGGGCCCTTAAATCTCACAGTCCCCTCTGACAAACCTCACATACTAAAGTGAGGAGAGAAATGGTTTCTCTGTGTCAAGTGGTGGATCCTGTGACAAGAAAGAGAAGGATCAGAGAAGTGGCAGGCACCATCATTGCTAGCATGGATCTGGTAAAACAGGCTTCTTTCCTCCTCACAGCTGGCACCTAGATAACGGGAGACCGAAATGGATTAAATGATACCTCCCAGACTGGTCGGTCTCTTGCAAGTTGTATGCATTAAGAGGGACCAGCTCAAAGCATAAAGTTTTGCTGATGTTATTGATGTTGCCCAGTGCACCTCCATATCACATGGATGGTTGTCTCCTGTCTTCTTGAGCATCACCTGAGATGATGTCTGAGAGGAACTGGAACCAGAAATACCAGAAAGGTCTAGGTCAAATATAAGGTCTTCCTCTTCTCTTTAGATGGAACTAAGAATGTTGTCTTAGGTTGGGATTTTCCAGAAGCAATCCTGAGACAAATAAATGTCCAGATCTTACTGGGAGCTGATTTTGGAAAACCAGGAGGAAAGTGGAGAAGTGAGACGGGCAAAGGAAAGCACCGTCACAGAAAGTATCTGTGAGCAGTCTACACTGTGGGCAACTGGGCTCAATGCTCCTGGGAACCACTATTCCTATATACACATTTACCATTTCCCTTCCATCATTCTTTGAACACTGATTTCTGAGCAGCTCCTTGACTTCACCAACCTGTGGCTGAGTTGAGCACATGCAAGTGACCAGAGTAAATTCCTAGGCAAAGAAGTGCAGTTGATTCTAACAGAAAGCCAACTGGCTAGAGTGCGTGGACATGGCAAGTGCCCAGGACGGGTGGGCTGGACTCTTAGGAGTGCCTGGAACAGACGCAGAAAATGAAAGAGCACGTTGGCAGTGGTGGTATAATTCTCGCCTTCCATGTGGAAGGCCAGTGCACCTTCTGTGCAGCCAGCAGCCATCATTCAGGGCAGGCTTGTATGTTGCTGTGCTGCTCAATGGACTTCTAGTTTAGGGCACACTAGGAAAAAAGGTCTGGCGATCTACTTCCACAAATCCGCTAATGGAAACCCTATAGATTGCACCAGTCCAATCTGCAGTGATGAGGGCTATGGCACAGATGGTTCCATCATTCACGAAATCCTCATGCATTGGGGCCAAGTTGATGGCCAGCTCACAGCAACAGCAACAAAAGAAGCAAAACAGCTTCCACGCAAAAGAGAAACTGCAGCTATCAGGCGAGAATGCGGAGCCAGTGTTCAAGGAAGGCTGCATAGTGGAGTGGACCTGGGGGGAGGGATTGTACACCAATGAAAGAATTTTTCTTTTACTTTTCAAAGAGAAGAGTGAGCTGAGGGACAGGGGTGGGCAGGGAGAAAAGTGCAACAATGAATTAATGGAAATCCAAAGTCTCTGTAAACTTTTATTAAAATGAAAAAAAAATTAAAAAGGAAGCTAGAAATGTAATTTTTATTTTAAATTCTTGCTTTGTGTTAAAATCCTTGCATTGGTAATGAATTAAGAATTTGAGAAACTGCAGGCTACACAAAGCTCATTGACAGCTACCAGTTTACAGCTTCTGGTGTCACAGGCAATAGTGTCACTGCTTTGTATCAGTAAACGATCGATCGGCTCCTTCCACAAAATGCCTTTCATCTGCCGTCTCACATCCCTGGGAACAGGAGGCAGTGGCAAGGGCCTATAGTCTCAGAGAGGTAACGGCACGGTGAGTGTCTCCAAGCTGTAACTCCTGACGGGCAGAATTCAAGGTTAAGGGCTTTTTTGGAGGTCTCACAGCTCGTTCATGACACAAGTTTGGCCAGCTTCTGTTTGTCTTTCAAGCCAACACAGCCCTGCAACCTAACAGTTTGGTGGCCCTGCCACTTCCGATAAATGAGCTTTTGTCAGTAGCGGTTGCCTCAGCTCAGGAGTTCCTGGAGATAAGACACTTCCCTCCTTTCCACCACATGTAGAGACGGTAATTTCTGAAGGGTAGATGGCAGCCATCCATTGTAACATCTCTAAAGCTGTCACTCTCTAGAATTCAACTCTCACAAATTTCAACAGCATTCCAGAAGGAAGAGTTTAACATAGCCATGTGCACAAGGAAAATGACAGTGGTCGTAAAAATGATCCTCCAGACACCCACAAAACATCTTGTACTTCCTTAAACTTCTCAGTAACTTAAGGATGGTCAGTGAGAGGGGAACAGATTCAGTCATTCATTCAGCCAACGGTAACTGCCTGGTCTTGAGAGGCAAACACAGAGCAGACAAGCCCTGGCCTGGCTAAAGCAGGGGCTTTGACACCACGAGCTCTTCCTGACCTCCAAGATGGAAACACACCCAAGTTCCCAGGGCTTTTCCAGTAAAAGGAGAGAGTGGACGTATCCGTGTTTTCAAGCTGTTAGGAACAGGATAGCCACCCTTAGCTTATGGCACTTACAGCCCTTTGTGAAAACCTACACACCCACTCTGGAAACTTCTCTCTCTTAGCTCCTCTTGTGATTGCCCTAAACACTGCTCTCCATGCACGTCAGGTGGCTGCCAACCTTCCTTCAACACGGGACACTGTTCTTTGCAGATTCACTTCTTGAAAACCTAGTCTGAATCAGTTCTTGGAGCATGTGCAGTAACACTACTTATGACTGAGAGCTGAGCTTTGCAAGCCGGAACTAAAGCTATTTACCCGACAGAGGATTCAAACTGAAGGACCACACTACATGCACATCATCCCGCAAGTGGTGACCCCAGAGTCTTCCATACCAGCTCCATCTTGAAGGAACAACTGTACATGCAACATAGGAAGGGCTAGAGGCATGCATTCCTTAAGCTCCGGATAAGGGAATAAATTGAGTCCTGCTACCTGATGGACCACCTAGCTTTTTGCCTCATACAAAAACCCACCCCACTCCAGCCTCCTCCTGGTCTCAGCCATAAGGAATGCCAAGCGAATCGGGTGGGCCCACGGGCCAGAATTTCTCCCAATAAAGGTGACTTTCCTCTTTAATTGGGCCCTAGCCTCCTGGTTGAATTTTTTCTTTTTTCTCTCTAGAGAAGGCAAGAATCTAAACTGCAGTATCTTGGGGGTGGGGGAATCCAAAGCACAAGTTGTGCATGTATTATTGCTCAGAAAATTCCCAATTCTTCCAAAGTTAGCCAAGAACACTGCTGAACTGACAGAAATGTTCTTTACCAGACCACTTTTTCAGCAACTTCTCTGATTAGGGGTTACCCCGAGCCATCCATTTTGGTGTTTTGCAAAAAGATTATCCTTTTCCAGGGAAGAAGACTATTTCAAAAGAGCTAAGAATATAAACACACTTTCCCCAAATTAAAGCCTCTGCCTTCTTTGAACTTCTCATTTTTAGAATATCTGCACTGATAAGGACAAATGCAATTTTCACCATCAGTGGATCTGAACAGACAATTACATTAAGGCAAATAAGACAGGGTGAGGCCAATGATGTAAATCACATCGTGTGCATCTAATGTGCAAACAAAATGCTCAGATCAAAATGAACACCCTCAAAATGCAGTCAACAGTTGTGGGGTTTTTTATTCCTTTTGCATCTAATCAAGGCCCAATTTGCATAAATATTTCTTTATCTACCACCTCCACAAAAATCACTTACTGGTGCTTGGAGGCCTGGAGAGAAAGCAAAATACAGCCAGTTTGCAAAGCATTTGTCCCTAAAGAAACAGCTCATTCCCTTGGGAAGGATTTCCAGAGGAGCCCTGGTAGCACAATGCATTAAACAGTGGGATGCCTTCCAAAATGTTGTAGTCCAAGTCTACCAGTCACTCAAGAAAAAGATGATGCAGTCTGTTCCCGTAGACTTACAGCCTTGGAAACTCTATGGTGGATCTGTTCTACCTTACAGGGTTGGTATGAGTCTGAATTGATGGACACAGGACTTCACTGCTACTGCCTTTGGGGCTTAGAAAGTACTTTTAGGTTGGTTTCCCATATGGTCCACCTTTGAGCTTTGTGAGTTTGCCAAGGGTGATTGTTGCTTATTTTTATGCTGAAGACGAGCCCAAGGTTCTGACAGGCCTCACACACACAGTTGGGCTGGGGTGGGAATCTGACTTTCCTGTGGGCCTTCACAGTAATAGTCCAGGCCAGGAATGTTAACCATTCCCAAATACTGGCTGCTTAAGCACCACCTCAGATGAAGCTGGAAGGGACAGTAAGATGGAGGGAGGCAGAGAAAAACACTAGTGTGCTTTTTGAAATATTCCCTGTGATTGGCCACAAAGGGAACCAGAGACCCAAGCTGCCAGGCCTCTGAAAAGCAGCTGGCGGCTCGGTGGGTGTTATTTTCTGCCTTCACACACGTGCCACTCAGTGTCTGAAGAAGACCTAGGACAGCATCCAAAGCTGGGCGCAGGGGTCTCCAGAAGCAGGGTCACCTCTGCAAACCAACCTCCACTGCTTGGCCTCTGCCTCGCTCGTCTCCTGAAGGGGCTTATGTGTTGAGTTCAGGCTGCTTCTCTGTGGAAGGAGCCAAGCAGGGCAGAAAGAGAAGGTGCCAGGGTAGACTCTGCTTCTGGAGAGTTGTGAGGAAAAGTCCATAACACGGCGTAATGTGAGCAGCCTTGCTTTTTCCCGCTACATATATCACGTTCAAATGAAAATAGGGAGGGACAGAATGGCTTCTCAACCTCTGGCTAGACAGATATTTTTTCCTTTTGAGGTTCTAAGATTCTTTTCTAGAAAATAAAAATAAAATGGGTCTGTCTCTTTTCTCTAGCTCAGTGGTTTTCTGAAGTGAAACAGATCTATCACCAGGGATTTTATGAGGTATTTGGAAAATATTGTTTTAAATATAAAATTGTTAAGCATTTCTTTAAAGGAGCCCTGGTGGCACACTGATTAAGCCCTCTGCTGTTAAATGAAAGGTTGGTGGACTCACCTAGCAGAGACTCTGTGGGGAAAAGATACAGCATTCTGTTTCCATAAAGAAACTCTACAGGGCAGTTCCACCCTGTCTTATTAAGTCACCATGAGTCCGAACCAACTCAGTGACAGACAGTGATTTTAAAACATCGTCTGCTTATGGCATCGCTTGCTGGGTTCACATTGATAATAGCAATAATAAACTCATTGCCGTCAAGTCAGAAGCAACTCACAGCTGACCCTCCAGTGGGTTTTCAGAAGCTATCTGCCAGAAGTCCAGGCTGGGTTTAGAAGAGGTTGTGGTGCTAGGGATAGTGTAGCTGATGTTAGATGGATCTTAGCTGAAAGCAGGGAATACCAGAAGAATGTCTATCTGTGTTTCATTGATTATGCAAAGGCATTTGACTGTGTGGATCATAACAAACTGTGCTGACTCTGAGAAGAATGGGAATCCCAGAACACTTGATCATGCTAATGCGAAACCTATACTTGGACCAGGAGGCAGTCGTCAGAACAGAGCAAGAAAACACTGCATGGTTCAAAATTGGGAAAGGCGTATGCCAGGGTTGTGTGCTATCTCCATACCTTTTCAACCTGTATGCAGAGAAGATTATCCAGGAGGCTGGGCTCTATGAGGAGAAGTGTGGTGTCAGATTGGTGGACGATCTATTAACAATCTGTGTTATGCAGATGACACAACCCTGCTTGCTGAAACTGAGGAGGACCTCATGCACTTGCTGCAGAGGGTCAAGGACTGCAGCCTTGAGTATGGATTGAAGCTCAATGTTAAGAAGACAAAGATTCTCACCATTGGACAAATTGGCAGCATCAGGATGGATGGTGAAGAGACTGAGATTGTTAACAACTTTAGTCTGCTTGACTCCATGGTCAACACTCTTGGCACCAGTAGCCAGGAAATCAAAAAACATATTGCAATGGGAAAGTCTGCCGTGAGGGACCTCTCCAGGGTACTGAAAAGCAATGGTGTCACTCTGGAGACTGAGGTGCATCTGATACAGGTTATGGTCTTTGCAATCACTTGTTATGCATCATAGAGTTGGACTATGACTAGGGAGGATAGAAAGAGAATTGACACCTTTGAGCTGTGGTGCTGGAGAAGAGTACTGAATGTACCCTGGACTGCCAAGAAAACAAACAGATTCATCTTGGAGAGGATTAAACCAGGCTACTCCTTGGAGGCAAGGATTCTGGGGCTTTGTTTGACATACTTTGGACATGTTTTAAGGAGGGAGAGGTCTTTGGAGAGGGATATCATGCTTGGGAGGGTGGAGGGACAGTGCAGGAGGGGAAGACCCTCTATGAGATGGATTGATTCAGTGACTGGGGTAATCGGGATGGGAGTGTCAGAGGCAGTGCGGTTGGTGCAGGATAGAGCAGGGTTTAGAGCTGTTGTACATAGGGTTACTATGAGTCGCAAGCAACTCGATGGCACATAACAACAACAACAACATTAAATAGCACAGGAGGAGATTTCCCATTTCTCTCCCTCAGAACAGCTGGTGGGTCAGAATAATCTACCTTTGGGTTTCCAGTTCATATATTTGTCTGCTAGGGCCACCAGACCACCATACATGTCAGCTGTTGTTATCTGCTGCATCTCATTAACGACCCTCAGTACAACAGCTCTGAAACCTGCCTGAGCCTGTCTCACTGACTCAACATATCAACTCCCATTTCCCCAGTTACTGTGTCAATCCATCTCATCCGGTGCCTTCCTCTCCTGCACTGTCACTCCACCCTTCTGACCATTATGTCCTTCTTCAAGGACCAGTCCCCTCCTAGACACGTGCTCAAAGTATGTTGAGACAGAGCTTCAAAATCCTGGACTCCAAAGAGAAACTTGGTTTCACCCTCTCCAAGACGGACCTATTTGTTTACTTGGTGGTCCATGATATGTTCAAAACTCTGCAGCATCACAACTCAAAGGCATCAATTCTTCTTCTATCATCCTTAGTCATTGTCCAGCTCCCTGATGCATAGCAAGTAATTGTGAAGACCATGATCTGGATCAGGCTTAGTAGCTAGTTAGACTGCCACTGCTGCTTTTTAATACTCTGGAGAGGTCCTTGACAGCAGATTTTCCTAGCGCAATTCGACTTTTGACTTCCTGACTGCTAGTGCCAAGAATGTTGATTGGGGAGCCAAGCAAGCTGTAATTGTTAACAACTTCAATCTCTTGTCCATCCATCATGGTGCTGCCAACTAGGCCAGCCAGTGGTGAGAATCTTTGTCTTCTTGATGTTGAGCTGCAAGCCATGTTGAAGACGACAGTCCTTGTGCAGCGAGCACTTCAGGTCCTCCTCAGTTTCAGCAAGCAAGGTTGTGTCATCTGCATAACGTAGGTTTTTGATGAGTCTTCCCCCAATCCTGATGCCACAATCCTCCTCATAAAGCCCAGCCTCCCAAATGATCTGTTCTGCATATAGATTAAAAAGGTATAGAGACAGGATTCATCCCTGACACACTCCTTTCCTGATTTTAACCATGTAGTGTTTCCTCGCTCTGTTCTGAAGGACTACTTCCTAGTCCAAGTTTTGCATAAGCACAATCAAGTGTCTGGGATTCCCACACAATTTACAGCCTCTAAAAACTCACTAGTGCATCAGCTATGAGTCAATTTTGACTTCATAGAAATGAGTTTGCGTTTTGGAGTTTTGAAAAGTGAGTTACTTACATAAAGAGTGTAATCAATGTCATTGAATTGCACAGAGAGAAACTGCTGACATGGAAAATGTTTTATTGTATACATTTGCATTGTAACTAAGACCAAAAAAAGTGAGCTGCTTTAATGATTTGGTAATTATAGCAGTAAATAGCAGTAGGTGTTGGACAGGGAGATGAAGGGTATGAAATCTGATTCACAACGATTGATAACTGCTGTCCCTGCTCAATGAGCAGACTCGCCCAAGCACTAGTAGTGGCCCAGATCATCAATCCTAGAACAAGTAACTGGGAGAAGTTACTACCTCCTGGAAATTCATAGCTGGTCACTACATATCTCCCATCCTGAGGTCAGAGATGATGGTAAAGTCTCCAGTGCTGCCACCAGGGGGGAGGGGAGAAAGCAACCAGATAGGACAGGGGAGTGTGGACTGGGAGGAAGAGAACACGTATGTGAGCTACACATCCAACACAAATTCTGTTCTGTCGCCAGGCTGTTCTATTGTTGTGTTGGCTTGTGGACTATTACTTTCACGTGGTTGTGTTTTCCTGCCTAACATTACCTCTGTCCTCTCTACCTTCCAGTATCCAATCTCCACCCACTCCATGAAGTCTTCCATGATCATTTCAAAATAGGACTAATTTTCTCATGCTGCCCTCTGATATTTTCCATGCTGAACAGACCATTTGAGAAACTGGCCACTATAAAGAAGAATATAGTATGAGGATTGGGGGAAGAATTATCAACAGCATGATCTATGCAGATGACACAACCTAGCTCTGTGGAAGTGAGGAAGATTAGAAACACTTGCTGCAGAAGATCAAGGACTGCAACCTTCAATATTCACATCTTAATGCCAAGCAAACAAAAATTCTCACTGGTGGACCCACATGTAACATTCTAGAGAAAGAATTGAAGTTGTTAAATGATTTAATCTTATTTGGACTCATAATCAATACTTCTGGCACCAGCAGTCAGGAAGTCAAAAGATGAGCTGCACTGGGAAAATTGGCTGTCAAGGACCTCTGGAGAGTGATAAAAGGCAATGATGTCCGTCCAAAGAGTAGATACACCTGACAAAAGTCATGGTCTTCTCAACCGCTTGCTAAACATCTGGAAGCTGGACACTAACCAAGGAGGGAATAAGAACAGATGCCTTTGAGTTGTACTGCTAGAGAAGAGTATTGAACATCCCTTGGACTCTAAGAGAACAGATCTGTCCTAGAGAAAGTGAAACCAGCATGCTCTTTGGAGGCAAGGATGGTGAAACTCCATCTCCCATACTTTGGGCATGTTTTGAGGAGAGGTCAGTCCTTGGAGAAGGACATTATGCTTAGAAAGGTCAGTGCAAGAGAGGAAGAGCCTGCACAAGAGGCACTGACACAGCTAATGTGTGTTGGAGATGGTAAGGTTGGCTTAGGACAGAGCAAGAGTCAGAGCTGTTGTTCATAAGGTTACTATGAGTTATAGTCAACTCTGGCACATAACAACAACATCCCATAGTAATCTCACCTGGGCCAGGCTCTCACTCAGAGCACTAGACTGCCCACAGCCTGGAAACCACCCCACTGCCCCTGCACCAGGGAACACCGATATCACACGGGCGTAGAGAGGAAATGGAGGACACAGCTTGTGGGAGGCCTGAGCCACCAAATCAGAGGTGGGCAGAGGGGGCAGGGGATAGGAGGTGCTGGAAGGGCAAGGAGGAGAAATTTCGCTAGATGCTGGTAGGATGGGAACACAATTGCACTGAAGGTATGGACCTCTACAACCAACACTTGAGCTGTTACCTGTGTACTCTCATCAGCTCTTTTGGGTTAAAATGCTTATTTGTCAAATATTGCTCTGAAGCTGAGCACCCAACTTAAGACAGACTAGGGAGAAGGATTGGCCATCCATTTCCAAAATAACACAACTTCAAAAACTTGATGTACAAACAGGTCTATCCTGGAGAGGATGAAACCAGGCTGCTCTTTGGAGGCAAGGATTTTGAAGTTCCATTTGACATGCTCAGGGCATGTTGCCAGGAGGGACAAGTCCTTGGAGAGGGACCTCATACTTTCAAGGGTGAAGGGATAGTGAAATAGAGGAGGATCCTGGATGAGACGGATTGGCTCAGTGACCGGGGTAATGAGGGTAGGTGTTTTGGAGACAATGAAACTGGGTCAAGATAGAGCAGAGTTCAGAGTTATTGTACATAGTGTTTCTATGAATCACAAGCAACTTAATGGCACATAATAACACCAACAATGCTTTACCTGATGCTTATCCAAGGAGGAAATACAGCTCATTTATAGGATGCAAGAGGCTTTAAGCTAAAATTACATTAAATCACAAATTGGAAAAAAAAACCTGTCACAGGAGATTTCATTAAACTTATATTTGGGAGTAATTCTTATTTTATATTTTTGAGATTTTTCACATAAGGAAAAACATGGGGTTTGATCTCCTTTTATATCCATCAGTAATTTTTAACTGATATTTTAATGAAACTTTATAAAGAACTTGCGTTTCCAATTATTCATTTTTGCACATTTTCCTCCCTGCCACCTTCTCCCCTCCAGACTGCTTTTTTCTTTGGGGAAAAAAGATTTTTCATTGTTAAACAGTCCCCTACCCCCCACCTCAGACCACTTTACTATGCAGCTCTTATTCTGGACTCTTGTCATGCCAATAATACCTAATCATATATTCCTTTTATACAGTTCTCTCCCTCGTCTGTTTCAATGCCATGTAGATTATTTATCCCCTCTTTTCTTAGTTTTCCCCAAGCCCCCATGTCAGTCCTGTTTTATAATAGTGGCATTATGCCATATT